>NC_051186.1:27070233-27190232 GCF_013339695.2 Rhipicephalus sanguineus | reverse complement strand
TTTCACTTCTTGACTCTTAGTCTGCTTCTTTGCCGTACAACTACACCTTAGCACATGCCCAGTTGCACATGCCTTGTTTTGCAGGTTGTCTATTCTGACACACATTCTCCCTAGTCTTTTCTGATACTCATAGACGGGAGAATGTGAACAGTGGCGCTTCTCCATCGTTTTACAGTTTACTTAAATATAACATATGTTTTGTTTACAGCTGGACAGCTAATTTGCTAAAAAGCTTGTGACAAGCACCTCCATTGAAATCTGAGGTGCACAATGACACGATAGTAAGAAGAGAAGAGCATGACATCACACGTATGTGCAGAAGGAATGAAAGTGCAATATTACTGTGCTGCTCTTTGTTTAGAAGGAATTCAAACGGTGCCTCACTGGAACCTCGGACACCTGTGAGACCATTCTAAACTGTGCACATATTTATCTCTTCCTCCAGACTGAATCCAGCTGAAATAATTATTTGATGGTTTCAAATGCCAAATCCTTGGATGTATTGCAAGGACTATTTCATTTCTGTTCAGTTCTTTGTATATGCACTGACTTAGACTATGCATGCACTTAAGCATAATTGAAATATGAAGACATTCATTCAGTTTAGCTATGTTAGACAACTTGCCAAAGACTTTTATGCAGTGCTCTGGTGCAATTCTATGAGCGATATCTGTTGTATCATGAAGTTTCAGGCACGATTTATTATGTTAGAGGGTATTTTGACTACTGACGACGTGCAAAGGCCTTCTACACAGTGCTTGGTTCCAATCTTATGACCAATATCTGTCGCGTCATGAAGTTTGAGGCACGATTTATTATATTAGAGGGTATTTTGACTACTGACGACGTTCAAAGGCCTTCTACACAGTGCTTGGTTCCAATCTTATGAACGATATCTGTCGCATCGTGAAGTTTCAGGCACGATTTATTATATTAGAGGGTATTTTGACTACTGACGACGTGCAAATGCCTTCTACACAGTGCTTGGTTCCAATCTTATGACCGATATCTGTCGCATCATGAAGTTTGAGGCACGATATATTATATTAGAGGGTATTTTGACTACTGACGACGTGCAAATGCCTTCTACACAGTGCTTGGTTCCAATCTTATGACCGATATCTGTCGCATCATGAAGTTTGAGGCGCGATTTATTATACCAGAGGGTATTTTGACTACTGACGACGTCCAAAGGCCTTCTACACAGTGCTTGGTTCCAACCTTATGACCGATATCTGTCGCATCGTGAAGTGCCAGGTGTGGTTTGTTGCGCTAGAGGATATTTCGACTACACACAACGTGCAAAAGCCAGCGCTCGATTCCAATCTTATGACCGATATCTGTCGCATCATGAAATGTCAGGTGTGGTTTGTTGCGTTAGAGGATATTTAGACTACAGACAACGTCCAAAAGCCTTCTACACAGTGCACAGCTGCAATCACAATCTTAACATAACCCATTTTTTTGTGCACACTAACATGTTCAAATACAGTTTTTTCTGATATTTACGAACACTAAAATGATGTACCTGGTTCCGTTCGTGAAATGAATGTATCTGATTTTCGGAGGCGCTTGTATGATATTGGTGTTCTATTTCTCTCATTTTTTACCCAGTTGCACTCAACAGGTGGCGATATCTGCTTTTGTTGAAGCACTTATTGCGATATTGAATACATTCTTTCCTTTTGTATTCATGTACACCACTCCTGCAGTAGCCCTGCATTGGGATGCAATATTTGAAAATAAATAAATAAATAGACTGTTTAATTATGAACTCGATGCGTATTTTGTGGTGAACAGTGCATATTCATTTATTAGAAAACAAGAAAGTCGGGCCATACTTGCAGTGCTACAGTTTACCTGCATTTTGTTGCTAGACGCGACATAAGTAACTGTGAGTTTCCAGTAATGTTGGTTTCTTGTTTCCATGCTACTGAAAAAAATTTGAGTTAGTATGTATGCTTGCTCCAGGATTCGAACTTCTCAATGTTGGCCCATGTAATAAACTGTAACTCATATTAGGCAGCTAGAATATTAGTCACGGTGACACCCGTGGTACGCGGGAAAGCCGTCTTTTTGTTAATTTGAAAAGTATTAGTCGTTATGCGGCGAATTTTTAGGGCACCTCGTTTGGACTTTGCAGCAAACGTCTATTTCCTTTTTTTTTTTCGTAACTAAAGTACGTGCCAAGAAACGACGTCACGCCCACCGACGGTGCGGGCGACGCCGCTCCCGTCCGCTTCCTGGAACAGAACCATTTTCATGAACAGGATGATTATATTCGTGTTGGGCACTAATAGCATGGCCGTGAACAGGCGTCAACAAGGCGATCGCATAAGCGTTGGCGATCTCGCAAACATCGTTGGCTGTGTCCCGTGATGCAGACGTGAACTTAGCAGCGCACGCGCCGATGTCGATTACTTGTGCATACCGTGGTTGTTACTTTGGTCATTGCGATGTTAATTACTTCTTAAATAGTCAAAACAGTGGTGGGTGAAGCACAATCAATATTTTAACGACAGTCTAATTCGCTTCGATTGATAACGCACCGTTCTAGGCTGTACATGGACAGTTTTAAACGAAAAGATCAAGCAACACTGTGCCTCTGCCAAAAGCGAGCGTCGGCGCGGACGCGCGGTCGACGCTTGCCAGTGGTTGCGCGCCCTTTTCCTCCACGGGGCGCGCCACGACGCATTTGACGCGTAGGCGCGTGGAACGCGTGCCGGCGCTTGCCAGTGGTTGGTACTTAACGGTGAGTGCTTGATCTTCATGTTGTAGCGGTTGCAGCAGCGTTTGTCATCGATTACTGCAGCGTTGGGTTACATTTTTGAGCTTCGTCCATACTCTATAAAAATCCGGCAGCGCTAAATTTTACGTTATTGCCAAATTTGGTCCCATCTAAGCCTTGATGACAACATTGTTGCACCGAATTTAGCCCTCACTTCTTTCATCATAGAAAACGTGGAAGGTATTGCTGTTTTTTTTTGTTGTTGTTGTTGCTTGTTCATCCTTGTTAGGAACTGGTTTGTTCATTTTATCTGAGTGTGGAAGATGCATGCGCACGGTGTAATTCATGCACATGTGATAGCTTTCAGTGACAATGTAGTTTGCATACCTGATGATTTTGATTGGCGGTTTGATTGGAATGGCGTGCTCGGCTTGATGCGCTGTAAAAACGAGCGGTTGGTGCAATAAAGATGTCAGTTGTAAGTTCAGCGCTCGTACAGTGTATTGTGTTCCTGCGTCCACGTCCTTTTTTGCGCTGTTTTTCCCCAGCTAAGCATGTACCAACTCGCCCAAATCGAAGTCTTGCTCGTAGTCAGTTTCCTTATAAAACAGGCCTCTCAAATGGATAAGCCTCTTTGCTCAGTTGCTAGTTGCAACTTCAATGGATAAGCTCCGCCACGGTGGTATAGTGGTTATGGATGGCACTCAAATGCTGACCCTGTCATTCGATCTCGCGACCTTCGGGTCGCGGGATAGAATCTCGACTGCAGCGGCTGCATTTTCGATGGAGGCGAAAATGTTTGAGGCCCGTGCACTTAGATTTAGGTGCACGTTAAACCCCAGGTGGTCGAAATTTCCGGAGCCCTCCACTACGGTGTCTCTCATAATCATATCGTGGTTTTGGGACGTTAAACCCCAGATATTATTATTGGGTCATTCCATGCCAAGTGTCCCAGACGTGGCGCTCGCACATCGCAGATTTTGCAGATAAAATTTGTGCCTTTTTCCTGTGCCACATAGAGTATTGTGGCAAAACATTTTTGCTCGATAAAAATTTTGACGATCATGGCGCCCCCTCGAAGTTCGCTTGTATTTGTTAAACCGCGCCTAATAGAAAAATGTATATAAAATCTATTTTTCTGTGTTCAGCTTTGAAACCACGCTGGCGCTATCGCAGAGGTTCTGTTTAGATGTCCTATTCACTAATTCCGAAATTTTTGTGTTTCACTACCAGCTACGTATCTTCAAAAACTACAAAACTCTTCAATGTTCGTGATTTTTTCTTGTGCTATCTCGAACTCCCTCTAACCAATCTTAATAGTAGTATGATTTTCAGGAAAGTGTGTTATAGTACAAAAATGTTTAGGGGTAAAAGAGACTTCAAATCTTCCCGAAAAAAATTATGAACTTATGCGATTTGTCGCATGTTTGACCGTATTTTTCATACTGATGCGGTCCAAGTAAAAATGCTCGTCATGCGGCGTTTGATAGAAGACTTGTCGTTAAGTAATGAAGAAAGTCTAATGAAATCATTTTTTGTTTTAAGGAAGAAAATAATTTTTGAATTTGGCGCTCCATAAGTGCCCGGCATTCTTTTTGTTGCCACTTCGCCGCAAAGCACGTGGTCGCCCTTGCAGCTAAAACTCGTCACAGTCAGCGGCAAGATGCGACATGTATGTCAGTGGCTCGTGAGTGCTCGAAAGTCTTATCGCGTTGATCTCAGGGCGACGAGTAATCAATTCGCGTTACAGTGTGAGCTTGGCGGGCCCAATGGGAAGTATGGACGCCCGAGAGCAGCCTATGGCGTCGTTGGCACAATGTGCTAGAGGCCGTCTGCACAACACGTATACCCCGAAAAAACGTGTGTACAGTGTGCATTATTTCTTTCAGTATGTGTATGCTAGTTGTGCAGATGGCCTCTAGCACACTGTGCCAACGACGCCATAGGCTGCTCTCGGGCGTCCATACTTCCCATTGGGCCCGCCAAGCAAGCTCACATTGTAACGCGAATTGATTACTCGTCGCCCTGAGATCAACGCGACAAGACTTTCGAGCACTCACGAGCCACTGACATACATCTCGCATCTTGCCGCTGCCTGTGACGAGTGTCAGCTGGAAGGGCGACCACGTGCTTTGCGGCGAAGTGGCAACAAAATGAAATGCAGGCCGCGTTCGGAGGGCCAAATTCAAAAATTATTTTCTTCCTTAAAACAAAAAAAAATATTTCATTAGACTTTCCTCATTACTTAACGACGAAGTCTTCTATCAAACGCCGCATGACGAGGATTTTTACTTGGACCGCATCAGTATGAAAAATACGGTCAAACATGCGACAAATCGCTTATTTTCTCTAACTTCACAATTTTTTTCGGGAATATTTGAAGTCTATTTTACCCCTAAACATTTATTCAATCATCAATTATTCAATCATCTTTTGCAATTTACAGCCATCTGTAAGGTCACATAGTTCTAAAATGTTTTTTGTGCGAGGTGTTGGCAAAATTAAGGCCACCAAGACCAGAGACGGCATGGTCTTCTCGCACTCTGTTTACTTGCAAGTCATTGCTGTAGTCATGCTAGCATGCTGTGCATGCTCGGCTCTTTTATGCCTCTAGTGGAATCGCTTACAATAATGTTTTCGTCGATAATGCAGCTCTTAACTCCGCAATTCTGTCGATTGATGAGATCATGGCCGAGTGTGCCAATGCGTGCAGTGGTGGTGAAGGAGAAAGGGCTGTGTTTTTGGTCTTTCACTGTTGCGAGACATGCGGCCATTTACAAGCCACACCAACCTGGCACTATGCCGAAAATGCTGAGCAAATGAGCTGAGAACGTCATTGCTCGTTGCATTACCGCCGGTGCATCCAGCGATAATCTTGTTTATGCGTGTGAAAGGATCACGACGGAAGGTCGCTTCAAGATACCGTTTTAGGTGCTGGCCACCCAAAGACACTGGCTTTATTCGGAAAAAATGTACACTCAAGTTATCATGGTAGGAGCCACTTGGCACAATGGGTATCTAATTAGAGCAGGAAAGTAAGTCTCTCAAGTCGATAATTCATTCTAACAGCTCAATTCCCACCTACCACAACGAATTTGCTCGCATTGTGCTGATCAGATGGAAAAAAGGTACAGGAGCCAACGCTGCACATTTTTTTTTTTGTTTTTCATCAATAACCACTGAGATATGATTGTCGATTTCACTACGACTCTCACTTTTACTTTTTTCCCCATTTCCTGGCTCCTACATTCTTTTTGCACATGGCCTTGAAAAATGTATCAGCAGGGTTCTACTTTATAAAGTATGCTAGCATGACGTGCTGCCTGCAAACAGCAAATGCCCCTGTTTGGTTTTTATTTTCAGAACCAATTAATTGGCTTCCGTGTAAACGAGACCAGTCTCTAACCTGTGGATAAACCTGTAGCCTTACTGCAAGTGCTTTGACTTGTTAAGAATGTTCTTACCAGTGTCGAACCATGTTTTGCAAATAAGTTGCAATTTCATTTATTTGTCAGTGTGTCGTAAAGCATTAGGTTTTATCTGTTGCTACATGAAGCAGCTGCTGTAATAATGAAGCAACAAGCCTTGTGTTAAAATGTGCCTTTTGTTTTGTAGGACCCCACCAAGACGCATCATGTGCCGACAGTGACATACAATGGAAGCTTGTTGACTTCAAGGGAATTTATTGTGCGCCTGGAGGGCCTTGCTATTAAGGAGACTAGCCTTTTGGCCGCCATTGCCACACAAATCGCGCTATACTGGGCGCTGAACATTGTTTTCAGCAAGAAAACTCAGTGGACCTTCGATCTCCTGCGTCAAGTTCTGAAAGTTCAGAGCGTCTTGCGGCCGACGTCACTCGTCCGTGTGGCTCTAACCATCTTGAGCCAGTGAACAGCCAGACTGATTTCAATAAAGTATTTTTCTCACAAATAGATCTGGATTTCTGCCCTCTCCTGGAGCATTTGTGTCAGACTTGGCGCAACCCGATGAAAATCATGTTCCTCAAAACTTTTTTTCATTTGCCGATGGGAGAGCTGGACTGCTGGTTTCTTGAGGAGCACTCAATACAAGCAAACGTTACTCCATCGAGAGGCATTGAGGATGATTAACTGCATGCTGCTCCGATGAGGAATGTTGTGAAAGAGTAACTGTCGCTCCCATGAGGGTATTGAGAGATAATGTCCATTTCTCCGTGCGGGACTAATGGGAAAGAGTAATTGTTACTCCGTTTAGGTGTCCAGAAAGAGCAAGCATTGCTCCCGTGGGAGTATTGACAGAGAGCATCCATTCCTCCTTGTAAAGAGAAACCGTCGCTCCCCTGGGAGTATTGAAAAAGACTATCTCTTCCTCCCTCGGGAGTATTTGTAAGGAGCAAGTGTCACTCCCATAGGAGTATTGACTAAGAGCATCCGTTCCTCCCTTTAGGAGTTTAGGAAAGGAGCAACGGCTGCTCTTTAGAGGAGTAATTGAAAAGAGTAACTGTCGCTCCCTTGTGGGTATTGAAGAAGACTATCTGTTCCTCCCTTCAGGAGTATTGGGAAAGAGTAACCGTCCCTCCCGTGGGAGTATCGAAAAAGACTATCCGTTCCTCCTTTGAGGAGTATCGAGAAAGAGTAACCGTTGCTCCCGTGGGAGTTTTCACAAAGAGCATCCGTTGCTCCAGTCATTTACTCCCTGAAGGAACAAGTTCTACGGGGAGTAACGGTTCGTCCCGTCGCAGTTACCCCCAAAAAGGAGTAATGGGTGTGGCAAGTTAGTTACTCCCCTAAAGGAGTAACCTCGACCCCCCATTTCCTCCTTTACTTTTTAGAGTGTACTTACGTATGAGAAGTCTAGTTGTGGAAAAGTCCGTGCATGTATTTCAATTTCCACAGCATTCGTTACTTTTCCGTGCTCACAAAGCGCCCATCACAAAGCCGGTTTTTCTAAAGAGAGTATCACACTTCAGAAATGGATTTTATTATCAACGCTGTTCTTCCTTCTATTATTATGATTACTTATAATTGTAATTTCAATGTTGTTGCACTTTCTTATATTGCTATTCACATTTTCACGTCGACGCACTGTCATTCGGGCTCTGGCTCCCTCATTCGTCATTCGTTCGCAGTAGGTGAGCACAGTTGTCTGAGTAAAAAACAGGCAAGTGAAAACAATATGATGGCCGTCACTGTGGAAGGATTCCGCTGTTTTTTTTTTTTCTCGCTAAATGAAGCTCAGAGCGGAAGTCATTATTAAAATGTGCTTCCTGTTTCCTTTTTTTCTTTTTTGCCAATGTAGAGTTGACAAAACAGCTCGCCCTTGCTTAACTATTTAGTTTTTACTTCTCCTTCTTGTGCCCCATTAGGGACCACCTAAACCAGCCAGGTCAACTGGTCAGGGTGCTAGATAAGCCGAAGCGAAGCTAAGCCAACCTATGCCATATTCATACCAACGAGCGAGCCAGTTATCTATAGTGGCCGAACAAGTAATTTATCAGACTGGAAACATTGTTTCGACTTGCCTCTGTCAGGGCAAAAAAGAGAAGTCAGATCATCTTGTCAAGACGGCGGTTTCATGAACATCCGTTGCTCGAACAGTATTGATCATATTTAACCTTTGTTAGCTACCTGTGAACCTCTGTCCTATTTTGAAACCAGCCAATAAGTCGATCAACAACCAGACACGCAGCTGTACGATCAAAACTGAACTATTAACGTGTGAAATGTGTGCGGCATGAACAGATCGGCCTCACATCTCAACTCCTTAGTAGACAAATTACATGTTAGCAATTAAGTTCGTAGCCACATTGATCTGTGTTGCGGCGCAGTCCATCCTCGACCTGCCGTTGTAGTCTAGCAGTTAAGGTCTCGCGCGATGAAGTTCCAGGAGGCGGGTTCGATTCCTGGCCGTGGCTACCGCATTTCCCTGGGGGCGAAATACAAGACCACCCGAGATTTAGGCGATCGTTAAATAAATTAAGGTGGTCAAAGTTAATCCGGAGTCCGCCACTATGGCGCGCGTGCCTCATAATCATAGCATGCATTTGGCACGGGAAACCTTAGAACTAAAAATTACAGTTACTAATCCGGCCTCCTCCAGCGATTCCCACAAGGCAAGATTGCGCTGCGCCTCCCACCTACATGTCTGCGTGTTTCACTTGCAGCACACACACATTGCGTCGCCTATGCTTATGTATACCAGCACAGGCAACATCTATTCTCTACCTTGCGCGGGTTCGGCACGCTCGCAAAGTGAGGGATTTCGTAATACTGAAAAACAAAGAAAGAAAGAAAGAAGTCGTGAAAGCGGCTTCCTGAAAGTCTTAACTGCATCGCCTAAAGGCATTCTGAATGCTGCCCTTGGTTGCGCGCGCCACTTCGCGTCGCGTGTGCGTGCTCGGTGTTGATTCGCGAGCGAAGTAGCCGCGGATGAGAAGCGACGCTGGCGAGCGCAGTTGGTTTGTGACTTCTTTCGTTGTTGGTTCTTTTCGTCTTCCTGTTTGCCTTACTATGAAGATCCCTTACTTTCGTGTCAGGGAAGGAAATGAAGGCGCTGTCTTGATTACGCTAGGCGTGAACATAGCGCGGACACAGGAGTGCGTAGCGGCGCTTCGCGGAAAGCCACTGTAGCTATAGTCACGTATCTAATAAATCCTGAGCAGGCGTATTGACACCTGTAGGCGTAGCTTAAGACTTCTGAAGCAGTAAACATGCCAACGCATTACATGGCGTTACGAGTCCACGTAACATCCGTGTTATTCAAGCGCAAGCGATATTTAGCATAGCAATGTGAGAACATGGTTAGTTAAAGCAACTTCAAGAAGGATTATGCGTACATCCAGGAGGGTTGGTCTTCGGAGGATGTACCAACTCTCTGCATACTACACTGTTACTACAACATTGTTCCCCACTCCAGCCCAAATCCAGCAAGTCGCAGTGGTTGAGGTGGGCGACAATGCCCGCAAGTTGGGCCTTCATTCCTTCCTCGTGAGTCGGCTTCTCCGCGTCCTGCAGGAAAGCAAACTTGTTGGGGACGTAAGTTTGCTAAGCACCGCCGTTGTTCCCCCTCGGTATTTCGTCTTCATTAAGCGGAGCCGGCGTGCCTGTCGGCTGAAGACACTTCGTCGCGCTGTTGCTGATGTCGGCAGCGGGACAACACGGCGGCGGAATCTTTGTTGCTCGCCAAACAAGCGTACGCGTCACGACCTACAGCCTTGGTGCACAAACACTGGCGTCGCTGGTGGAGTCGTCGGCGATTGTACAAGGGCAGCGTGCAGTGTGTTCCGTTGTAAGAGGAGGTATACGTGGCTGGAGGCCCCGAATAAGCGTGTTTTGCTCGCGGGCGGCTTCCTCAAAGCCAGGTAAGCTGCCTTTTTGCAGGCACATGTGCACGGAAAAGTGAAAGAACCGCCTGCGTTCCTTTCTTCCTTACTTTTCTTTTGTTTTATAACACATCAAACCTGGCAAAATTGGGGAGGGGGGGGGGGCGACACAGACTAACAGTATGCGTCTGCAGAAGTCACCCGCAGCAAAACTCAACTATGTCAGTACATATGGAAAAGAAAGCATACAAAGAGATTTAATCTTTACACGTTCAAAATACGCACAACAACTTGCATTATATGTCATCAACGTGCTGCGAATCGCGTTCCTTATAGAGCTTGCGCAGCGCGAGAAGCCACAGAACTCGCAGAAACAAATAAACTATAAAAATAACATTAAAGGCTATTGGTACCGAGCTCCATCCAACAGCACACGATAAAAAATATATTTTTTGATAGTGAGCAGTTACAAAGTCGTGCAGAAGGTTTCGTTGTTAGAAACTTTTTGTACTAATCGGGAGAACCAGCGCGCCGCTTAGGACCTAAAAGAAAGAAAGAAAGAAAGAAAAACTGGCGTTGGCACGGCTGTGTAGTTACAGCAGCCGCAGCACGAGGGCTGGGTCGAGCGGCGGCTTCCCCTTTGAAGCTGGACCGGTGACGGTTGTCAACTTTCCAGTCGGCATCGATAATAAACGTCTCTCCTCATTACGCGGCCATGTTTTCCCCCACCGTTGCCTTCCTTCGATATACCCGACCGCGTGGCCTATTCTGTTTGCTTGGCCGGCCTTGTTTCTGTACTTAACGCTGATTCATTGCTTACCGGGTTGTCAGTCAACCTAAGTGACTTCACCCTGCCGCATTCCCCGATATTTCGGGTTATTTACTACTAACCTAACTATATATATGTCTCGCCGTTAAACACCGTACATCATCATCGTCATCATCCTGGTCACTGGCATTGCTGCAATTTCTAAAATCGACTTGACTCATTTACCGTTTGTAGGTGTGGTGGCCAGCCTTTGTATATATACCTGCTTGTGCCGCCCTTGCTTGATCTTCCTTGTTTTTTTCGTTGTTTTTTTTTCTTCATCTCCACCCGGCAGTTGTAGCTCAGGCTCTATTGCCTAGCGCCTCGGAGCGTGAGCTAAGTAAATTAACTGAGCACACCTTTGCGAACGTTGCCGAGGGTGCGCTCAAATCATGTATTGTCAAACCCAGTTGAACATATCGGCGGGTGGCATCCTCCTTGGCACCTGGTGAACCGTTCCCTTTATTTTAGGGGCGAAGCTCCTTAAGGCGGCACCCGTTTGTCCCTCGTAATCGTAGTCGTAGTGCGTAACTAGTCTTACGCTTTGACCTCCAAGGTGGTGCCGGTGGGAGATTTTTCCTGTGCGTTGTTGAACAATAAAAAATTCGCAGCGTGCGCGTTAACTAAAAGCCGAATTCTTCTGTCTCTCATTCCCCATTAGCAGCCATTGGCATGTTCCAGTAGGAAACGTTAGTAGAAGTAGAAGTGTAAGTGTTAGCTAAAAGCCGACTTCTTCTGTCTCTCATTCCCATTAGCAGCCATTGTTTACCTCCAAGGTAGTGCCTGGTGAGATTTCTCCTGTGCGTGATTAAACAATAAAAATTTTGTTCAAAACGCCGTTGATTGATGAAATAAACCAACGAAAGACGCCAGATGTTCTGTAAAAGCAAAACGAAAGAACGCCAGATGTTTCTAAAGCAAAACGAAAAGACGCCAGCTGCTTAACGAAAGACGCCAGATGTTTTCTAAAGCAATGGTTTTCTAAACAATGAAAATTCACAGCGTACATGTAAAATTAAAGTGAGCTGCAAGTCGTCATAACTCATCGAACCTTTAGTATAAACGCGCCCGATCTCACGTCGGTGATGATGTACTGGGCAGAATTCACGGAAGATTCACGGTTTACCGATGAACCTCCGCAGCTTCGCCCACTCATCATCATTCACTCCGTGGATATGCTGTGATTTTCTCTCTCTCTCTCTCTCTTTGCTTTGTACTTTCCACATCTAGCGACTACTTTAGGTATTATGACCCTATAAACAAACCTATCAGTAACATAACTGTAAAATTTGAAGGAAATTGCATCGCACACGTTAGGGAACAAAAGTTTCTTGGTGTGTGGCTTCAGGAGGAATTAAACTGGAACACACATGTGAATCATCTGATTATCGCATTAGCGCGAATAGTTGGTTGTTTTTTCAGAACAATGCACTTAATCCCGTTGAGGTTAAAAATAAGTATGTACTATGCACTCTTCCATTGTAAAGTAACTTATGGGATGTTAGTCTGGGGAACGACATCGCAAGCGAATTACTATAAGCTAATAACTATACAAAAGAAAATATTGCGCAATTTCGAGAAATACAGGGGAAACCTACAAGACTTGCGCACTGATCCACTATTCATTAAACATTCCACACTCAGAATGGATGAATTATGTCATTTTAAATTGCTTCAGTTAATTCAAAAGAATAAGCTATATGAAGAAAGTGGTACCGAAAGACCACACTACAGTTTGCGAGAACAAAGGAAACGAGTTCCTAGAACAAGAACCAAGTATGGAAAACAAAGTGTTGCGTACCAGGTACCTCATCTTTTAAATACCCTTGCAGGTCAATTGAACTTTAGGGCTAGTAGAGCGGCCTTTAAGAAACAAATAAAGAATGTATTAATAACCACCGGTATACATTATTAAAACTACTTAATGGAGTTTCATGCCTCGGCTAATGCTTAAATTGTTCATAAATTTGTATTTCGATTACACTAATGTATACAGTGTAATTCGGTGCATCTACTTGCATTTTGCGTCTCTCAGTGTTGAAGTTTTGATCGATTTCGCTTAGTTGTGTATTTCTACGAGAGCGACCTCTAATTCTTGAAATGTGTTATGTAAACTTCTTATTTTGTTTGTGTGTGAATTTTATGTCTACACTTGCAAGTTGCTTGTCCATTTTTCCGACACCAATGTGTTGAATATATATATTTTTTGGCTGTGCTTATGCCGAAGTTTATGCACTGTAACGAACTGCGGAGGGACAGGGGCCTTTCTCAGGCTGCTCGCCTTTAGTCCTTGCCCCTGCAGTGAGCTCTGTATTCTGCTTACTGTGAATAAAGTACTACTACTATTACTAAAAAAATTATCAGAATATGTCTGCGTTGTTTCGCATGCAGCAGCACAAGTCACACTTAGCGACCCGACGCAATAATGAAAACGTTTCGAGGTCTTATGACATATCGTCGACCTGCACTGATTTCTGCTGGTAGGAAGTTTCTGTCCTACCGGCTGTCTCTTTTTCTTCAAGCGCGCATCAAAAGTGTATGGCTGTATACTTCTCGCTGTCTCTGTTCCTTTCTTTTTTTCTTTTTTTGCACTCCACGCGTCGAAGATGCTTACTTTCACCGTATACCTCCCACGGAGCTTCTTGAAAGCAGTTTTGGGGAATACTCGTCCGTTAGGCTCCCGCAGCGCGTCGGCTTTGTTTGTTTGTTTGTTTCGTGCGCTACGATGTCAGCAACGGTGTTGACTGTCCTGCCCGCCTCGACAGTTCTCAGGCAGCTATGCATAGCCCTTGATCTATGCGCTCCACGCAAAGGTACACCCGTCAATGTCAGTCCAGAAAGTGGTTTGCTGCGGTTGTTGTGTGAGCACCGAATACGGCACACCGAGCGTCGGGGCCCGTCACGCGACCTACTGCGTCTTCTCTCGGGCGGTGTTCGAGACGAACGTTAACCGTTATTCTTGGCCTGCTCAGTTCTCTATTGATGTCGCTGTTCGTGAGCCTTTCCGGGGAGTAATTTGTAACGACGCGCGTGCTTCCCCAGAAACGGGTGCGCTCTGTTTACAGCTCCTCACCGTCGTAATTAGATCGCCATGCATGCTCTGACAGGACGCCCCTAGACGTCACCGGCTCCAAAAGAGGGCGCCAAGCGCGAAAGGCGAACTAAATAAACAAGAGACTGGACCCCCAGTGACGTGCTGTCAGTCTTCTTGTCCACAGGACTTCTTTTATTGTTGAACTGGTGTTAAGGTTAGTACACAGCCGAAATGGCGCACTTGTAGTGGGTGCTTGCTGCCGATGTTCTGTAAATTTTGATGAATATAGTCTGGGTAAAATATATTTAGCATTTGTAAGCCACAAGTTATCCTTCTGTCTTGATGCGATCAGTGTCATTCTGCACCGGTTTTGCAGGCTACAAAAGGAAATTATGCTTCCCAAGTGAAACCAGCTTGCCGGCGCCGGCGTTGACAGATGGTTCATGTTCGTATGAACCGAATAAGTTCGAGTCCGAGGAAGCATGTGCGCATATGTGACATGTCATTTTGTTGTAGGTGAGAGTCTGCAGTGCGAACATTCAGTCCACTAAAAACAAATCGCGTTACTCAAAGCACTACTCAAAAGCAACCGGAATAAGCTCAGATTACTGTCGATGTAAAAAAAAAAAGCAGATGTCTCATCCCTCCGTCATAGGAATCGGTATAACACGAAAGTGATCGGTGTCTTCACAGAGCTAGTTGAGCGCTTATTGTGCATTGTTTCGCCGCAATGGCGAACCAATGAATGCGATAGCAACAAACGGGAATGTTAAAGAGACAGCGCGTGCAAACACGTACGCAAGAGAGAAGTCAAGACACCACAAACGCCTGACTTCTCTCTTGTGTCCGTGTTTGCACGCCCTGTCTCTTTGAAATGAATGCTTACCAACTAGCTCAGATCTCGGTTATTTTAAAAATTGGAATATAACGCGAAGAACGGCAAGCAGCTCGCAACTTGCAGCGTGCTGCTGGAGCACAAAGGACGCACGCAAAGAATACACACAGGACGAGCGCGAACTAACAACTGTCACAGTTGTTACTTCTTTCTGTTTGAGCAGCGCGCTCCTTTAGCAGACGTGGCCGCTGTAGCTAGCCAAGTCACCTTTGTGTACTCTGTATCTTCAACGTAAACATGAGGCGAACGCACAAGATGTACAAACCACCCCCATCACGAGATAAGCGCGGGCGCACGGGTGACCACGCCCTGTAGGGCAAACTACCGTTGGAGGCGAGCGCATCGCAAGGAGCCGGGCGATGACCTTAAAAACAAAGCGCGGCCTTCGCGCCATCTCGCTGGTGATAACGAAAACAAAATGCCTCCGAGCTCTGCGTACCGCCAACGGCAAATGGCGTATATAAATAGCTCGCCGTTAGCGTGGTCATGAACGTAGGCTTTGTGGACAAGTTGTTTCGCGCCGCGCGCTGTGAAGAGAGGGGTAGTGCGTTCGATTCCCGGTGGCGGAACTTTTTGTTCTCGTTTTTTCTTTGTCATCTGTTAGTGTAAATTTCACAACGTCATATCCGTGACGGAAATACGTCAGTGAAGTCTTGGTAGACCCCGGCATAAAACACTTTCGTGTTAAAAAGATAGAAAGACTTCGCACGACTAGTGCGAAGCTGCCATACTAGGGAACGCGAAAGGCAACGGCGGCTGCGAGAAGAGCCCGAAGTGGTGGAAGTCCTACGCCAATGACGACGTGCCCGTAGATCTATGAGAGGTGCGAACGCTCGGTTCTGGACTTCGGACATCCATGTCATGACTAACCTATCCTACCAACAACCTAGAAGCAACCAGATTAGACATCATAATTGTGCAGTTTCGCTGTTTCATGTCTTGCGCGACTTAGTGCAAGCTTCGCCCAACTTTGTTCCTTTGCTTGAACTATTCCTCACGTAAAGCTTCGATTCTGAGGGCATCATAATCAACAGTTTAAATCAAAAGGCATCGTGTCAGATGCGTAAAACGAACAAATCTTTTCTAGCATTGGACAATATCGACCTTCAAGACAGTGTGGGCGATATGTCCATAATACTTCATGTCCGCTAAACGCCACGGTGGTCTAGTGGTTATGGTGCTCGACTGCTGACCGGCAGGTCGTGGCATCGAATCCCGGTCGCAACGGCCGCATTTTCGATGGAGGCCACAATGCTTGAGGCCAGTGTACTTAGATTTAGGTGCACGTTAAAGAACCCCAGGTGGCCGAAAATTCCGGGGCCCTCCACTACTGCGTCTCTCATAATCATATTGTGGTTTTGGGATGCTAAGCCCCAACAATTATTATTACTTCATGTCCGCCATTTTTCAGAAGCCACACAGCAATGCGATGACCATCCTGTTCATTTAGTACTCGCTTTCCTTCCCGCCGCTGCTTCAAAGCGCCCTCCGATATTGCTTACCTTCCAACCGGCGCGTTCGATACGACTCCTACATAGCACATACAAATTTGTAACATGCATATTTTTGTTATCGCTGTGAAATGTTAGGACAGGATTACATATGCAAATCTGCAATATCAGTGAAAAAGCGAGAACATGAATGAGAAACAGTGCAGCGATAGCGATAGCAGGAAGCGGATGATGGGGAGAGAAATTTTGATCTACAAGCTGCTGTGAACGTGACCAGATCGAAAGCAAACAAAAAAGAAGAGAAATGGGAATAGAAGAAAAACAGCGGCAATGAGAAAAGGGGCCAGGAAACACGGTTTTTAGTTTTTTCTGTTCGGGTTCCTGAAATACGCAACGCCGCCGCGAAATGGGACGGATGGTACAGTGGCGCTTCTATGTGCGACAAGAGGGCACGTGCCGCATCGAGCCGATCTGCACAAATACATGCATACTGTCAGCCAGATTGAAGTCTGCGCACGAATCTGAGGCCGTACTCTTCTGTCGTTTCCACTTCCGTTCTTCACTTTCTTTTTCTTTTTTTACGTGTCCGAGGTTGTATGTGTCGTAGCAGGAGCGAGGGACGCTTTGCGGTTTTTGTGCGCGGCCAGATGCGAATGACAAATGAATGGCCACGGAACGGTGCGCTTCGAGTGAACGCACCGGACTCCCCCACTTTTTCTCCTTACTTCTTTTTTATTCTTTTTTTTTTCGCTACGGTGGCAGGAATGGTGCGAGAAGGACTGGGGGCGGGGGGGGGGGGGCACGTCCGGTCCGTCGACTAGATGGCCCTCCTCGTGAGCGATGATACAGCCTGCACCGCTTATCGATGTGCCGGCCGCGCGCACTACCCACTGTCAGCCACGCCGCGCGAGACATTTACGAACGTTCGTCGCTGAGAGTTTACACAGAGAACAACCCCCTCTCCCAGCTCGCACATTCGGGACCTCTCCACCTTGTCTCGTACACTTCCCCTCAAACATCTAACCACCCTTCTCCCATACGCGTCGTAAATTTTGTTCGAGGAAATCTGGGCGTCTTCTTTTCATCTGCCACGTAATCCGCACAAAAGCATCAAAGCAGGAAAAGCCACCCTTGCCGCAGATGGCCATCTCTGTTTCGCCGGTCATCCCGCGTGGCCAGAACGCGCATGTTTTTAGACGCGCCCGAAATGTCCGCACGTTGTTCGATCCGGCTTAACGTCGCTCTTTAAAACTGAAAAATCCAGGAACCCAGCCTTGAAGGACGCGTACACAACAGTAGAAAATTTCACAAACACACTCGCTGCGACTAGCAACAATTTAACTGACGCAACTACTACTCGAAAGGAGGACCAAAACGCACATACGCCGTACGTGATACAGTAGAGATAAGAGCGCTGTGCATAAGACAAACCAATCGCAACCAAAACGATCTTGCGCCTTAAAAAACCGTGCTGATAAAAACGCACTGCACGATACCTTCCTAATTGCATTTCTCTAAAAAGGTCCCCTCTTTTCGCCGATGACGATAAGGTAGACACACTTGCACACCGAACATGTCCATGTTTTTGCATTTGATACGCTAAACAAACGTGAGGATACGACTTTTCAAGCTAAGTACCAACAGGCCCAGACTCTTCTTTATACCTGACCCGCGAAGCCGTATAGGGCAGCAAGACCGGCGCGAGAGCAGTCGCCTCGGCTTTACGAACGTGACAGCGCTTCGACGAACGCGACCAAGAACACTCGTAGAACAGAACGAGTACCGCGGGTGTAGTTACTTCGTAACCGCTTTGATTCGTCGTACCGTATCAGTCCGATAGTGCAGTGTGATTAATGGAACGTTCTCTCGAGGTTCCACGGGATCGAACCTTTGCTGTCGCTGCCCGCATAGAAGTCCTTCCGCTACACCGGAAGAGTCGCTTTCGCTTCCGTTTCGCATAAGCTCTTAGGTGGACCGAGACTGCTGTTTGCTCTCTGATCAGTTGTATCTCGGTAACGCACGGAAAAGCAAACGTCATGTAGTCCGCATGTCAGGTTATCTGTCGGATATGTGGGGCACACGTACAGAGAGTCGCATCCCTTTGAGGCTTGTGGACCAGAACGACAGAAAATTGAGCCGGTTGGTAGAGATTGATGATGACACGAGGTAAGGCATGCAGACGGCGCTTGTGTTCTCTGGTTCCCCTCTCTCTCGCGTCCCTGTCTCCATGCCATTCCTTCTTTCATTCTGGATCAATGCTCAAAGGCACTGTGATCCCGCAACGTGATTATGATCGCTGACTGCGCAGCCTTTTTGTGAGTCGGCGTATGTAAGCGCTTCGTCGAGATAAGTATGGGTTTGTCATTAAGGTTTTCGTGACCGTGGCGGCACTTGTTGTTTACGTGACCTTGACACACGTTTGTCAGGAAGGCAGGAAAGCGCTTTTAATGCTACTTGTATTGATTTGCTCTATGTTGTATTGCATGCGATGGCACATCACAATCGCTTCTCGGCGTACAAAAACTTTTTTTCAAGGTCCTTGCAACGGAGACCTGGTTTGCTTGCGAGAGGTTGAACAGGGGGCCCTGTATAAATTTTGTATCCTTTCGCAGATAAGCGTGCTCTTTCTAATAATGAAGCACCTAGTAACGTTGTCCTAAGTTTCAAGAAATCATTATTTTGTGTAGTTTTATCGTTCAGAAAGCTTTGTACGTGAACGCGGTAGCCTACAGGACATCCATTCAAAAGAAACAAATATACCAGTCAAGCCTTTGCACTGCCTTCTATGTTAGAGATCAGTGCCCCTTTGGTGTTATTATTATTATTATTATTATTATTATTATTATTATTATTATTATTATTATTATTATTATTATATTATTATTATTATTATTATTATTATTATTATTATTATTATTATTATTATTATTATTATTATTATTATTATTATTATATGCAAACATAAGCATGCATCAGATAAATATGGGCAAGAGGAGCAGGCTTACATGTGCTGTACATTTGGTGTTTCCCTCCGGGTTTCGGTGTGCCTCCTTCTCAAGGACAAAAATATTGGCGAAGGAGCAGAATGTCGCTTTAATTTCAAAAAATTAGGGCAGCTCCGAACAGTGGCGCGAAGACTGAGGCAGCAGCGGAGCTGGTCCCCCTCCTCCTCACCTCCCTATTTCTCTCTCGCTATCTCTTTCTAGATCTTTCTATCTTTCTTTCTCTGTCTACAATATCTATCTCGCTATCTCTGTATTTATCGCTTCTTCTTTTTATATCTTTCTCTCGCTCTCTGTACCTTTCTCTCCATCCTTTTCTTTCTGCCTTTCGTTCTGTCTGTTTCTCTCTCTTTCTTTCTATGGTATTTTTTATTCTCTCCTCCTCCTCGCATCTGTCCTCTTCTCCCTCACTTCCCTTTCCCACCCCTTGCTACACTGTACTATACAAGGCTACGCTGTGCTCCGCCAGCCACTCGCCTTCGGATGTCTGATTCGCCCATGGGGCTGCCACAACCATTAATCCCTTTAAGGACTAACAGCACCGGGTCTAACAGTTAGTCCCCACAGATCATATCCATGGACTAACATTTAGCCCTCACATATACTCCTTCCCGGGCAACCGTTATTCCCCACAGTTGCACCTCGCCGGACGAACGGTCGGTCCACTCCAATACTCCATTCGGGTTTATCCCCATTTCAAATGATCCGTTAATCCCCAGGGATGATTTTCTACAGTTACTCTCCGCAAAGCTTAATCCTTTTTGTCGATTGTTTCTTTTGTTCCCCGGTGCGCAACAAATGGCGTGGAAAAGAACACGCGAAAAAATATTTAGCCATGTGTGTATCACTGCTTTCGCAGTCAGTGCGACAACGAAACACAAAAATGAGAAAATGAAACGTTCCATTTTTCGCTTTACATCTCAAGTTTCTGCTTTCTTTCATTGAGTTCACTGTAAAATGTCCAATACAGGTCCAGCCGCGTTGTCGCATCTCGTTCAGTCCTTTTTTCTGAAGCTGATCCAAAGGAAGCGATAGATGACTGGCATTGCACGCGCCAGCGCGCACAGCATTCTGTGCGTTGTGGACAACGGTCGTTACATCCCGCAGAGCATAAAAGGATCGCAAATAGTCACACATGACAGAGAGGATGAAGACGCACGCACACAGTAAATACGTGCTATGTTAAATAAAACCACACGTTTAAAATATGACATGCAGATAATTTCGCCATGACGTCATACATCATCAAAGACGCATTTCGAGCCACCTAGCTCAACAATTCAAGTGCGGCAGCCGCAGCCATCACCCCTAGGCGCCGCCAACCACCGTGCCGCCAACGAGTCGGCGGGTTTTCGAGCGGCGTCGTACAGCTCGAACAAGCCCATAACTGCTGCGAACCTGAGCAGAAGAGCGAGCGAACGCGGGACTGCCGCCACGAACGGCGCCGAGCTGCTTGCGACCGAGCGACGGGGAAGCCGACGGTAATGGCGACCGGTTTCCAAAAAGTTCCGAAGCACAGCTAAAGTCGGCTATAGCTAAAGCCCCTCGCCAGTCCATGCCGGTGCACTTCAAGCGCGCGACATACAACTGAGCTCGTTGCCGGCCGCCGCAATGCGTTTTGGACGAGTCGCAGCGCAGTGGCGAGGCCTTTGCCCAATATCGCGAGCCCGCAGCTCATCGCGGTGAACCCTCGATAAGCGAGCGTCGTGGAGGCCAAGGTTAGTGAAGGCCGACGGCAATGGCGGTCAATTTCCAGGCGGTCACAAAGCACAGGCGAGCTGACGCCCAAGCCGGCCTTCCCGGTGCATTTCGTGCGCGGGATGTACAACACGATCGAGCCCTTTGCCGGCAAGCGCGATGTGTTTCGCGCACGTGACAGGGACGGCCGAATAAAGAATGATCACTTGCTTGTGAAAGAATCCGCCGATTTTTGTGAAAGAATCCACAGAAAGCGCCGATTTCTGCCCAGAGTCAGATTGAAATCATGGATCCCATAAGCCCACTGTCTTCTCGGCCGCCATTCCCAGACGGTGGCGACGCAGTGCCGTGACTACGCCGGAGGCAGCGCGGCGTCGCGACCTGTCGAGAACAGCTCCAGACTTCATGGGTGTGGCAAAACGCAAAAGCAGCACCACACGCTCATCCACGCATACGTGTATATCTAAGGCACCATGGCGTAGTTCCCAGAACGTCGAACTCTTCGTGCGCGACACAACCGCCAACATGCCACCACGAACATAAGTGGGAAGACTGACCCGAGAACGAGGAGGACGGTTAGTTCCGTTGACAACGGTTTGCACAAGGAACGTATCTCTGCACACGGCCTGCATCTCCCGCGTGATTGATCTCTTTTCAGACTAACTGCTTTGCACACGGCACGCGTCCATCTGCGGTTGCTCCTTCGCAGTCTATTCGATCATCGCGCGCTCCTATTGGGCTCCGTTACTCCTCCTTCTGGAAATTTTGCCTTAGAGTGTGGTGTGCACGCGGGTTCGAATCTCGCCCCACGAAGATTTTTTTCGCTTTGCTCTGAAATTTCTCTCTTCCTATATCTTCATTTTTCTTTCTTTCTCTCTCTATCTGCACTTGTCATCTCGCCCATCAAAGTCACTTCCTCCCGCGCCGGAGAAATCGGCGCTTGTGTTTTGGGAGCGAAGCAGGAGATGAAGACGACAACCACGATGAAGAAGAGGACGAAGAGAACGCATGCCGTTTCATGATGTTTTTTCGTGACACCGCACAAACTACGACTATACACAACAGCTTCGCTGTTAAAAATGTTTATCGGCGCTTGGGAAGCTGGTCCGGTAACCAGGCGTTGTACCATTGGTCCAGCTACTGCTCTAGATTCAAAAGGATTTCGCTAAGGTGATTAGCTGATGACCTCAACGCACATGTATGTGCGAAGACATTGGGACGGCTTTTGAGAACGAGTTTTACGTAGTCACACACGCACTCACAGCCAACAACTCAGTGACGTACGATACAAAAGGTTACCTGTTTACAATAGTTCCAACGTGTGATCATGGAGCACAGAGGGTATATGTCGCAGCCAGAGCAGGTCGGAAGTTACCTAATGGATTATCCCGTCATACCAGTTCCTTGCGGGCCCATTGTGTCGTTACTTGGAATTTAGGTTGGCTAGTTGGTTGCAAATCTTTATTTAGGTCCTGCAAGGCGCGTACAGTTTTATTATTTGAATGCGCAGTTTTCGCTCAACTCGTCAGCTCTTCAAGCTTGAAAAGGCGGAGTCATTTCCTGCTTCCATCTCCTACCGTTCTGCCGGGGCCTCGTGAAAGAAAGTCACGCATCCAATCACTCCGCATCCAGAGACCCTACACTGGAACGGTTTGTCATCACTTCTCTTTGCGCGTACGTGACTAGAAACGGAGGTCGGTGGCGTCTTTAATCTTCGGTGTTTATCGAGTTCCACTTTTAGCAGTGTTTGCCTTCCCCCACCCGCTGCCGTAGTATATCCACCCATCTCCGGGCGAGACTGGGCCATGCCGGTGACTTCGAGGAGACCGTGACAGACATGCCGAGCGAGATCGTCCCTGCTGTACGAAGTTTTGCCTCACCGGACAGGGAGCGCCTTGGCCACTGCAGCGATGAAGAGTCGCTGATAAATATGCCCTGCTCTCGAGAGGGGAGTGTGTCCGGTCGGCCGTAAGAGCGCCCGAGCGTGCGCTCTTTCCCGCTCCGAGGTTCGGAAACCAATCGCCAGAGGATGGCCGTGTTCACCTGTGCTACTCTGCAGTCAGGGGCGTAGCCAGAAATTTTTTTCGGGGGGGGTTCAACCATACATTATGTATGTTCGTGCGTGCGTTTGTATGTGTGCGTGTATATATGCGCAAGCAAAATTGAAAAATTTCGGGGGGGTTTGAACCCCCCCAACCCCCCCCTTGGCTACGCCCCTGTCTGCAGTGTGCCACCGAAGGATTTATAAACGCTCCCCTGGAGCGGAGTTGACACGTTTGTTGTCAAGCTGGGCGCTGGAAACGGTGAATGGGACTCTCGCAAAAAGAAAAAAAAGATGGCTGATCCCTCCGTCATAGGAATCGGTATAACACGAAAGTGAAAAGTGTCGTCAAAGAAAGTTGATTGTTTATCGTGCATTGCTATATGAGAGCTTGTACCACGGCCGCTGGATGAACAAGCGTGCGCTTTTTTCATCCAGCGGCCGTGCTTGTACAATGTCTGTTGTTGTTTGGCAGATCACCGCTTGATGTGGACGCACTCTCGTTGACGCCTATTGGTGGCACATCTCCATACCGACGACTAACGCCGATAATCATTACTTAACCCTTGCAGTAGCTGAAGTTCTTAAGATCTACCTGGACACCGCATATGGGGGCGAATCCCGCGCAATGATGCATCAACCAGCACATAATAAACACCGATACTCGATATGAATTCCTTGAAAGCGTCGTGAAACGCAAAAAGAAACGCGACGAGCGTCCTGTCTTCCCTCTGGGCTGGCCGTTTATTCTCAGAGGGCGAGCGGGAAACGCGGTGCGACAACCAGGCGACCGTCGGAAAGCTATTTTTCGATATGGATGGATGCTATGAGCGAGGCTTTTGCTAAATCCGCCACCTCGCGGTGTGTTAAAGTGTTGACGAAATGACACTTCTATTGGAAACGCGGCGAAGGGATGGTCGTAGAAATGGCGCGTTGCCGGAGCTAATTGCGGAGACAATGAAGTTTTTTATGTCACCACTCTGTTATCTGCCTCGTGCGCTGCATGAGCTGCACAGGTGGCGCCAACAACGGCGAACGGTGGCGAAAACTGGGTGCGCGCGGCTCATAGAAGACTTGCAGAAAGCGCCCATTACTCGCCGTTTCTCTATTAATTTTTATTCTGGTTTTATATTTGCACTGCCGACGCTGTTCCACTAGAGAACCATGCCGTTTGTTACGTCGATTGTACTATTTTATTTGTTTTAAAATGTCAGGCCCGTTTTTTTATGCGTGCGCGCGATGCACTGCATACGTTTTTTACGTGCATGTGTCTAAGTTGTTTCCGTGATCTGTTAACACGGATGAAATAGAAACTATTGCAAGACAAAACCGTATACTTGTTTTATTCAACACCCTAAACAGTACAACAACAATTCATATTACGGTTGTATGCCTGCTTATGAAACGCACAAAAGACAAGCGTTTTTATCTTCGCCAAACACTTGTAGCACTCAATTATACAGCTATATAATTATGCCAAGAAAACCGAAATCGAACTTATTTAACGTTTTAACAGGCGTCACACATCTGCATAATATTACGTGAAAGTACCAGATCAAATGACCAACAAACATTCGCACGGCGTTTTTTTTTTTTATTTCACAGACCGTAATAAAGTTATGAGAAAGTTCCAAGTGCATTACAATCCTATATTTCTGAAAATCTAATCACTTTCACAATTGAAGCCACAATCCTGTATCACATGCGCTTTAAATTAAGTATGGCATAACTCATTTTTATATAGGAAATGCACACGTGTGTCGTATGTATCTCGTATGCTAGATGCTCCTTTGGTACGTGAAACTCAACATAAAATGCGATTCTAGAAGTGATGTTCGTGGACTAACGAGCATAAAGGGCAAATAGTTACAGCTTCACTCACCTTTGCAAAAACGGTGTTCGAATTGCAATTCAATATTAAGTGACGTAACAAGGATAACAACACACTTGTTACCACACAGTGGTATCAAGTTGACGCGCGAGGCCAAGCGTGGTATTTTAACTGTAGCACAGTGGTGCGCGCACAGTACGCTAGAATACTCTGGCATAATGTCGTAAAGACTGCAGTAATTTCAGCGGTTCCCACGATGCATCACCACTTCCCCTCTTCGCGTGATCAAACTGCTGCGACGCCGGGAACTACACAAAAAGCTGACTGTCACAGAAAGACACCGTCTTGTAGGAAGCCATCTTGTCCAGCGACACAACTGAGGCGTCTGAAATATTACCGTTGATGCGATGTGAGCTGAGTTAAATTGGGGCTCATCGTCCGAAGTCTGGCCACCGCCTTAACACAATTTTAACGTTGCAACGTCCGAGGAAGACATGACGAAAGCAACGAGCCTAGCCGATCTTGACGGGTGCGCTGGATGGATGGATGGATGGATGGATGGATGGATGCTATGAGCGTCCCCTTTACAACGGGCGGTGACATGTCTGCCACCAGGCTCGAAGAAAAAAGAAAAAAAAAACTTTCTTGTTTCATGTTGGCCTAATACCTTATCTACATTGATTAAAACTATGTTATTATACCAAAAGTCGGCGCGCTGCCGACTGCACAGCGCACACTCCCACGGCAACCGAAAGAAATAAAAAAGGTGGGGCATGACCTCCGAGATTGCGCGCTGGTGGGTTTCTATTCGGCCGTCCCAATCGCTGCGCTTCCCAGAAAAAGATGTTCGGAGCCTCACGTGCCTGACTACCGGGAGAGGGCGCGTTTCGTGAAGTTTCTGGCGGCAGCGGAGACCGCGGCAGAAAGCAGAGTGCGCGGCATACCAGCGTGAACGTTGGTACTTTTTCGCGTGCAAGGAAGGGTCAGCGGCCGGATGTTCTGAATGCACGGATGGCAAGTATTTTTTTTCTGTTACAGCATTTAGTTTCGCCCAATTAACAAACAAAAGCACGGAAACTGCTCAATTTTCCTGATATCGATCATTGTAAGGACGTATCAATTCGTTTCATGGTAGTATTCCTTTTATTTATTACAGTCCGTTTCATTTCGGCGCGAAATACCTCGATTTCAGAAATATAGGGGTGTTCTAGCATCCTTCCTTTCTCGAGACGTGTATGGGTGGAAACTGGACTAGTTTTCGTCAGTGAATCATATCATCGTGACACATCGTTTTACTATTTGATCTCGTATAGATATTTATTAGGGGGTCAACCCAAGCATGGTTACGCTCTAGGGAGAAACGCTGAAGACAACTGAGTGCCCTGGTCATGTCATTGAAGCAGGATCTTAAGTAATTTTGCCGGAATATTGTTGCAGGCTTTCATTAACCGTCCTACATTTTTTACTACACGTCTTTCGCAGTGAAAGTGCCTGAGTTGTTATCGTCTCTATTCTGCTTATGTTTTGGTCGCACAATGATAATATCAATATCATCTACGTTTACTGTACTCTCGACTGCATTCAAAGTGTCGCACATCCAACGGAACGGCGTCCTTCTGAAGGAAAACTAAATAATAATCCAGCTGGACAACTAAAAAAAAAGAAAAGTACGCCAGGCCTGCGCTGAAAACGCAGCACAGTCACAGCGAAATCTGCAAGAGCGGCATTTCTAGAGCCCTTTAATAACTCTCTTGTGGCAACTAATTCAGGTACACGAGCAACATACCCACTACGCCACAATTCGTAATTTTTGTGAAGTTGGGAAGCACCCACGACATTATTCGTCATTCTGCGGAGAAGCGAGGTACCATCTGGAAGGCATTATGTGCACTTGGTTGATGCGACGGTTGATGACAATGAAGAATTATGGCTGAGCCCTTTGTAATAGGTTGGAACAACCCACCAGTTACGTAATTCGCACTGTGTGACACCCGGTCGTTATTAACTCTCCCACCACGCTTTATAACATAAGGTAACGTGTGAAAGAGAGAGAGAGAGGGGGAACTTTGTTGAGACCCTGAGGAAATGGACCATGGGAGCCTTATGGGCTTCCTTGGCAACCAATGAAAGGCACTTGTGAGGAACCAACTACGCTATACATCATCATAACTTTTGTGAAGGAGGGGAGCAGCCACTATGCAATTTTTAGTCATTCTGCGGAGAACCGTGGTACCCGCTAAACACCTGTAAGGCATTGTGCACTTTGTTGATGCTGTGGATGATGAAGATGAAGAATTATGGCTGAGCCCTTTGTAATGGGTTGGAAGCATTCAACAACAAACTCGTTGCGCAATTAACATTGTGTGACGCCTGGTTACAGAATTCGCGTTGTGTGACTCCTGGTTGTTATTTTGCTCTTCTACCACACTACGTTACATATGTTAATGTGGTTCCTTGCCCCACATGAAGCCTGTATAGAGTCTTTTTGTAAAGCAGTTACAAGCACCGGCATGGCTCTGAGGTGGAATACCGGGCTCCCAGGCAGAGGGCCGGGGTTAGAACCTCATTATATCCTATTTTTCCATATTTCGTGTTTTTTTTTCCTATTTCGCGCGATAGTGGTTACGGACCGTGTAGAGGCACCAAACTACAAGAACAGAGAAACGAAAAATTCTTGAACAGCGAATTTCGCTGGAGACAACGTTTCTACAAGTGAACTTATCTTCGTGAAGGCACCAACCGCCTTCGTTAGCAGCCTGTACGTGTGCGCTTTGCACACTCTCCTCCAGAGAATGCACAGAATTTACAGGGGTTTCTTTCAAAGGATCACACTCTTTAAACATGTATTGGCTGCACTCAAGATATCTAGATGTACGGTGTGTCGCTTTAACGTGTAGCCGTGCAGGTAACAGAGTTTGACAAACGCCACCCCAATGCAGGTAGTTTAAATGGGACTACATATAGTCTGATTGGAGGGTTCGCATTTATCGGGCTCTTTATGGAGCGACGAACTTCTGGCGACCTGTGCTTTATCTGCATGCGGAAGCGGCACTGCCACTCCGGACTGTCTCGTCACAACCTCTGCTCGGAGACGCCTCCGCAGCGAATCAGTCCTGAACCGATCGGTGGCCGTCCGAGAGCGGAAATTAAAACTGCGGCCCGCTACTCGGAACCGCTGCTCCGGACCACTGGTTGGGTGAGGACCTAGCGGGGTTCACGCTGTTCTCCCGACAAGGGTCGATACACCACAGGAGAGAGCCGGTCGCTGCTCGTAAGAAGGGAAGGAGCGAGATGGGTCTGTACGGACTCGCAGTTCCGGAGAAACAAAAAAGAATCGGCAATGAAAAGAAAAGCCTCAGCTGCTAACTCACGAGGGGAGACTGTCACGTTTAAAAACATGCAGCACGCACGCGCGACAAACCAAGGCTCTCCATGTGGACAAGGGCTTTATCTAAGTTGCGAATACATATTCATCATGTATGTATGTATTGTCACGTGGTCGTGACGTCGACGAACACAGCAGTCGGCGTTTGTAGGATGAAACTGTTTATTTGGCCGAATTTGTGGCCGGAAAATGAGAACTAGAACTACAGCAATGCACGCTGTACAATGATAGCGGCGAACAGGGCGTCGTCCGTCGATCAACTGACAAGCGGTGAAGCGCGTCGGCATTTAAACATGTGCCGTCGAATATTCCAGCGTTATCGCTGGCTGTCCTGCAAATTCTAGAATAAGCTCGAGTGTGCGCGTCTTGCGCGCAATCTTAACAAAACGATCTACAATGATCGCGAAGGTTCTCGAACAATGAGGCGCGGTTCGCGCTGAGCGTTGCCGACAGTCTTTGTGGCCGAAAACCGAATACAGCAAAAGTGATAAAGAAACGCACGTGGCAATGCCCCCCTCTGAAAAAGCATCGTCCCGATGCTTTAAACAGAACAGGCCAATGCATGCAACAATAAATAACAAGAATAAAGCAACAAAGTAATATAAACAATAAGCACAAGAAAGAAAGCACAATAATAAAGCAAAATGACAGTTCTCAGATTCGCTAACGTGCGTAATATGGTTTGAGGCGCACGACATGGACGACTTCAGGTCGTGCACGGCGCCGCTGAGAGTTCGTAATGCCGTCAGGGACAACCTCGTAGTCGAGTGCGCCGAGGCGTCGAAGTACCCTGTATGGTCCGAAGTATCGTCGAAGAAGCTTCTCACTGAGTCCCCGTCGGCGTATTGGCGTCCATACCCATACACGGTCACCGGGTTGGTATTCCATGTGGCGTCGTCGAAGGTTGTAGCGGCGGCTGTCACTCGTCTGCTGGTTCTTGATCCGTAGGCGGGCGAGCTGTCGTGCTTCTTCGGCGCGCTGTAAGTAAGCGGCGGCGTCGAGATTGTCTTCGTCGGTGACGTTGGGTAGCATGGCGTCGAGCGTCGTCGCCGGGCTTCTTCCGTAGACCAACTTGTACGGCGTCATCTGCGTCGTTTCTTGGACGGCCGTGTTGTAAGCGAAGGTCACGTACGGAAGGACGGCGTCCCACGTCTTGTGCTCAACGTCGACGTACATGGCCAGCATGTCGGCGATGGTCTTATTTAGACGCTCTGTGAGGCCATTGGTCTGTGGGTGGTAGGCGGTGGTGCGGCGGTGGCTCGTCTCGCTGTACTTGAAGATCGCCTGAGTTAGGTCCGCAGTAAAGGCGGTACGTCTGTCTGTTATGAGGACCTCTGGGGCGCCATGACGCAAGACGATGTGCTCCACGAAGAACTTGGCTACCTCGGCGGCACTGCCTTTGGGCAATGCCTTTGTCTCGGCGTAACGGGTGAGGTAGTCAGTTGCTACGACGATCCACTTGTTGCCGGAAGTCGACGTCGGGAACGGCCCCAATAGGTCCATCCCGATTTGCTGGAACGGCCGGTGAGGTGGTTCGATTGTCTGCAGTAGTCCCGCTGGCCTAGTCGGCGGTGTCTTCCGTCGCTGGCAATCTCGGCAAGTCTTAACGTAGTGGGCGACGTCGGCAGGAAGGCGTGGCCAGTAGTATTTTTCCTGTATCCTCGCGAGCGTGCGGGAAAAGCCGAGGTGGCCAGCCGTCGGGTCGTCGTGCAGGGCCTGCAGAACCTCTGGTCGCAGTGCCGAAGGAACAACGATGAGGTAGTCGGCCCGGGCCGGAGAGAAGTTCTTCTTTACGAGGACGTCGTTTTTCAAGAGAAATGACGCCAATCCCCGCCTGAATACTTTTGGAACAACGGCGGTCCTGCCCTTGAGGTATTCCACAAGGCCCCTGAGTTCCGGGTCGGCTTGCTGTCGTTCAGCGAAGTCGTCGGCACTTATGGTTCCCAAGAAGCAGTCATCATCGTGGTCGTCCTGCGGCGGTGCGTCGACGGGGGCACGAGACAAGCAGTCGGCGTCGGAGTGTTTTCTTCCGGACTTGTAAACGACGGTAATGTCGAATTCTTGAAGTCTTAGGCTCCACCGCGCGAGGCGACCTGAAGGGTCCTTCAAGTTGGCTAGCCAACACAAGGCGTGGTGGTCGCTCACAACTTTGAAGGGTCGGCCGTAGATGTAGGGGCGAAACTTCGATGTAGCCCAGATGATGGCCAGGCACTCCTTTTCTGTTGTGGAATAGTTGATTTCTGCCTTTGATAGCGACCAGCTAGCATAACTGATGACCCTTTCCAATCCGTCGGTCTTCTGCACAAGGACGGCGCCGAGTCCTATGCTGCTTGCGTCGGTGTGGATTTCCGTATCGGCGTGCTCGTCGAAATGCGCAAGTATCGGAGGCGTCTGCAGGCGTCGTTTCAATTCTTGAAATGCCTGAACTTGCGACGTTTCCCACCTGAATTCGACGTCGGCCTTCGTGAGTTGCGTCAGTGGCTCGGCGATCCGTGAAAATTCCTTGACGAAACGTCTGTAATAGGCGCACAAGCCGAGAAAACGGCGTACGGCCTTCTTGTCGGTGGGCGTCGGGAAGTCAGCGATGGCAGCTGTTTTCCGCGGGTCCGGGCGAACACCATCCTTGCTGATCACATGACCCAAGAACAAGAGCTCCTCGTACGCGAAGCGGCACTTTTCAGGCTTCAAAGTGAGTCCGGAGGTCTTGATTGCTTGAAGTACAGCTTCAAGGCGCCGAAGGTGTTCGTCGAAGTTTGAGGAAAACACAACGACGTCGTCCAAGTACACGAGACATGTCTGCCACTTCAAGCCGGCCAGTACTGTATCTATAACCCGTTGAAAAGTCGCAGGTGCCGAGCAAAGACCAAAAGGCATGACCTTGAACTCAAACAGGCCGTCTGGCGTTATAAAGGCAGTCTTTTCTCGGTCTCTCTCGTCGACTTCTATTTGCCAGTAACCGGTCTTGAGGTCCATCGACGAAAAGTACTTTGCGTTGTGTAATCGATCCAGGGTGTCGTCTATCCGGGGAAGGGGATACACGTCCTTCTTGGTGACTTTGTTCAGGCGACGATAATCGACGCAAAAACGGAGAGTCCCATCCTTCTTCTTCACTAGCACCACGGGGGATGCCCACGGACTCTTCGACGGCTGGATGATATCGTCGCGTTGCATTTCGTCCACCTGTTTCTTCACGGCCTCCCGTTCCCGTGTCGAAACCCGGTAGGGACTCTGACGGAGTGGTCGAGCATTTTCTTCTGTTATAATGCGGTGCTTAGTAAGGGGCGTTTGTCGGACCCGCGATGACGACGAGAAACAGTCCTTGTTTTTCTGCAGAAGGCATCGAAGCTGTTGCTGTTGGCGAGCGGGAAGACTTGGGTTTACGTCGAAGGGTGGCTCAGGTGTTGGGGTAGTCGTCGTAGCTTCGTCGTGATCTGAAAAGGCAAACGCATCGCTGACGGCCAAGATTTCTTCGATGTATGCAATCGTCGTGCCCCTGCTCAGGTGTCTGTATTCTTGGCTGAAGTTCGTTAGCATCACGCTTCCTTTTCCTTCATGCAACCGAGCAATGCCCCTTGCAACGCAAATGTCGCGGTCTAGTAGCAAACGCTGATCGCTCTCGATGACACCTTCGATGTCTTCAGCTTTTTCGGTGCTGACGGGAATTATGATGCTGGAGCGAGGCGGGATGGTAACTTGATCCTCGAGCACGTTCAGGGCATGGTGACATGGATTCGTATCCGGCGGTGTCGTTTTGTCCGACGATAGGGTTATCGACTTGGTTCTTAAGTCAATGACGGCGCCATGATGGTTTAAGAAATCCATGCCAAGTATGACGTCCCTGGAGCAGTGTTGCAAGATTACGAAACTCGCAGGATACGTGCGATTATTGATTGTAACTCTTGCTGTGCAGACTCCAGACGGCGTTATTAGATGGCCTCCAGCGGTACGGATTTCGGGGCCTTCCCAAGCAGTCTTAACTTTCTTCAACTTCGTGGCGAAAGGCCCACTGATGACGCAATAGTCGGCTCCAGTGTCGACGAGAGCGGTGACGTTGTGGCCGTCAATGAGAACGTCGAGGTCGCTAGTTCGTCGTCTTGCGTTGCAATTGGGTCGCGGCGTCGGGTCACGGCTGCGTCGGTTTGTTCCGCTGCTTCGACGTGGCGTCGTCAGTTCTTCCTCAGGCCGTGAAGTTTCGACGTCAGGGCTTCGTTCGTCTTGCGGCGTGTTCTTTAGATTTCGTTGCGGCGTCGTCGTCGGCGGCGGAGGATCTTCGGTAGTTCGTCGTACAGCAACCGCACCTCCATCGGTTGCTGCCCTTAGTTTTCCGGATACGGGCTAGGTGACCGGCCCCGGTTTGGGCCAGTGTACTGCCGGCGGTGCGGAGACATGTAGCGGCCGGGCGACGGCGAGCGGGAAGGTCGTCGTTCTTGCCAGTGTGTTCCCGTGAGGTAGTCGTCGATGTCCCGAGGCCGTTCGCCTGGCTGCGGGCGCGGCGCGTTGACGGCGAATCCTCGAAGCCCCATCTGTCGGTACTGGCAGCGGCGGTATGTGTGGCCGGCTTCCCCGCAATGATACCAGAGCGGTCGGTTGTCAGGGGCACGCCAAACGTCGGTCTTTCGAGGGGCGCATGGTTGTCCTGTCGGCGGGCGGTATGGCGTCGGTGGTGGTGGCGGCGGTGCCTGACGTCGGAACTGCTGCGGCGGCGCGGCGTCTTGACGCGGGCGAGGAGGGGCGGCGTTGCGTCGGGCTGCAGCAGCATAGCTCATGGCTTGCGGCTGAGGCAGTGGCGGTTCAAGGTTGCCCAGGGACTGCTGGATTTCTGATCGAACGACATCTGCGATCAAGTCCACTTGAGGCTGCGCCGAAGGTAAGAGCTTGCGAAGCTCCTCCCGCACGATCGCTCTGATCGTGTCACGCAGGTCGTCGGAGCCGAGGGCATGAACAGCTGGGCTGTCTTGAATCAATCGGCGATTATATTGGCGGTTACGCATTTCCAGCGTCTTCTCAATAGTGGTTGCCTCTGAGACGAATTCTTGGACCGTCGAGGGTGGGTTCCGTATCAGCCCAGCGAAGAGCTCTTGCCTTACCCCTCGCATGAGGAAGCGGACTTTCTTGTCCTCGGGCATGGCAGCGTCAGCTTGGCGAAACAGTCGGGTCATTTCCTCTGCGAAGATGGCCACGCTTTCGTTTGGTAGTTGCACCCGTGTCTCCAGCAAGGCTGCGGCCCTTTCTTTTCTGACGACGCTTGCAAACGTCTGCAGGAAAGCGCTCCGAAAGGCGTCCCAAGTTCGAAGAGTGGACTCCCGGTTCTCGAACGAGGTCCTTGCTGCGTCTTCAAGGTAAAAGTAAACGTGCCGCAGCTTGTCCTCGGAGTCCCAGTTGTTAAATTTTGAGACCCTTTTGAAAGTCTCGAGCCAGGTGTCCGGGTCTTCGAATGACGACCCGCGGAAGGTTGGCGGCTCCTTGGACTGCCGGAGTAGGATCGGCGCAGGCTGCACGGGGTCGGTCATCGTCGCTGCGGTGGGTGTTGGGACCTTGGGCTGCCTGGTTTGTTCGGGAAGGAGCCCGTGCTCTGGCTGCAGTCCCTTCTGCCTGCGGCTTGTTCGACGATCCGGGTTTTCTTTGCTGTCGTCCTCCTCGCGGCTTGGGCTTGGGTCAGCGCTTCGCGGGGACGTCCGGATCATGGAAGAAGCAGCACCTCCACCAGATGTCATGTGGTCGTGACGTCGACGAACACAGCAGTCGGCGTTTGTAGGACGAAACTATTTGGCCGAACTTGTGGCCGGAAAATGAGAACTAGAACTACAGCAATGCACGCTGTACAATGATAGCGGCGAACAGGGCGTCGTCCGTCGATCAACTGACAAGCGGTGAAGCGCGTCGGCATTTAAACATGTGCCGTCGAATATTCCAGCGTTATCGCTGGCTGTCCTGCAAATTCTAGAATAAGCTCGAGTGTGCGCGTCTTGCACGCAATCTTAACAAAACGATCTACAATGATCGCGAAGGTTCTCGAACAATGAGGCGCGGTTCGCGCTGAGCGTTGCCGACAGTCTTTGTGGCCGAAAACCGAATACAGCAAAAGTGATAAAGAAACGCACGTGGCAGTATGTATGTATGTATGTATGTATGTATGTATGTATGTATGTATGTATGTATGTATGTATGTATGTATGTATGTATGTATGTATGTATGTATGTATGTATGTACGTACGTATAACAAGCCGACGATGAAGAAGGCAGCGACTGGACAACGAAGGCGTCACTTATATAGTTAAGATTTCAGTTTTGTGCGTGTTGAGGAACTCCGGGTGGTCGAAATTAATCATCAGCTCCCATTGACGGGAATCGAGAATAAACCGGGAAGTTTGGCTACAAAAAATCTACAATTTGACCTCCGCGCAATGTTGACTGCAACGCCGGAAGCGAAGGCCTGTCATGTCGCCCGCTAGGGCGGTCTGCATTGCTGGGCTGGATGTTGCTGGATCGACTGCCAGCCACCCTGACCACGTTCCAGCGCAAATCAACGCAAATGAAATCAATTACTGTGAAGCCTGAAGAAGTCATCCAAGGTAAAAGACATGAAGACGACGACGGACAAGAGACAGACACACACGCACAGTGTGTGTCCTGTGTGGGCGCCCTGTGTGTGTCCGTCTCTCTCTTGTCCGTCGTCGCCTTCGCGCCTTTTACCTCGGAGCATGAAAAGCACGCCCACTTGTCCACGCTGACTGAGGAAGTGAGAGGAAGTGAGTATAGCACAGGCACCGAGAGATTCCCGTTCGTAGAGTTCCCACTGCTCCGTTTACCAAACCGTCGATGACGTCAATGTTTCAGGTAAACATGTAGGTATTCCCTGGCACGAGCAAAATCTTGTTAGGGACATTCGCAAACTTGGTGTGCCACATGCGCGCTACTTTCTGCTGCACTTTGTCGGGTTTCCTGCTTGTTACGGCAGTTGAGATACGTGTCGTCTGCAGCGAGTCTCGTCCGGTTGCTTTCCTTTCGGATGTGGCGCCGGAAAAGCTCCTGTGGGAAGAGCAATCGTGAGCGTGGCGAGGCGGTTGCGGGCTCTCTTGCACGGCGCGAAAGTCAGCCGCATGTTCCCGAAGCGTTTTTGGCAATTTTAAGTTAATTAATGCGATTACTTCTAGGATATTTCTGTTGATTACTTTATTTTAGGCCTCGTTTGTTTATTTTAACGTGGTTTTGAGCATTGCTAGCCTTGTTTTAGGCCTGTATTGACCACTTCTTTCTAAGCGTGATCACGCCACATGTGATCTATGGATAGACGATAAGCCGGTCCCTTAAAGTGCTGCGCAATTGAAACCAATGTTGTCAAGGTTGCTCCAGTCTACGTCCCTATCTTTTTTCCGGTCGTGTTTCAAAACCTCAGTCCTCACGAATTAATGACAGAGAAACATTGGCGTTTTGTGAATGACCGCATGCATGAACACCCAGACAAAGATATGCAGGATGTAGGCACCTGATGTTGCACTGCGTTGAATGTGAATGTGAATCTACCATGGCTGGACGACGACTCACTATTCCCCAATGACCGACTATTTCGCAGTAACAGCAGGAGTCATCAGGGAATTTCTTCTATGCCAACCTGACGTGATGATAATGAGCGGGATGGTGATGGGTGCGAGACACCACCGAAATTGCCTAATGTGCCGTTACCAGCCATTTTTGAAACGAGCAAAGACGTACGGCTGATGCGTGCCTTTGCAGGGAAGCGCCCGCTCGTGGGCAAACGAGACAAAGGCAACCGCCTTGTTTTATTTCGTATGATCTTCCTTCTACATTTCCTGAGTTAGCGTACTGCACGAAAGAAGAGAAAGTTAGACATGCGAGTGCAGCGCATGGAGGGGCCCGTATCGATAGTAAACCTAGCAGCGGGAAATAGACGAGAAAAGAAAGAAAACAGAAGGAAAAGAAAAAGACGCGAAGGGAAATGTTCTCCAAGTTCCGGAAAATGATGTATGGAAGGACAGATATGGGCGCGAGATGGAGCATGCCCGCACACACAGGAAGGAAGAGGGAGAAATAAAAGAAAACATTTAAGAAAAAAATTTTCGTTCCATTGAATTGTCGCGATGGAAACCGTAGCGCGACGGCGGCGTTTAGTGCCAGCTCTTCTTTTGTCGCTGTACTTTTTGTTACAGCGTACTAAGAAAAGGTCGTTATCAAATTTAAAATGAACAGTGCAGCTTCGTGGAGTTTCCTTTTTTTGACGTTTCAGACGAAGTAACAATTAGACTGTAATACGCGGACAGGCAATATTGGTTAACGTGGAAAGATACTTTCTTGAGTGGCTATTTTTCTACACTATAAGCAGGTCATATAATCATAATATTGACAAACACGGTTCTCAGTAAAGTGCACCTGCTGATGGAACGTTATTTTTTACTTTTCTTTTTCTTGGCATTTTTAGACAGTTTTTTTTTTTAGAAAAAGCGTTTCAAATATATCATTCTGCACTTTCCTTCTACTCCAACCGCCGGGCGCCTCTCGTAGAGATAAACGGCAAATGTCGCTTCATGGCCGGTGGCCATTGCGCAGCACACCTAGTGACGTGAACGACCGTTCGCAAAATACGATATTTAAAAACAGAAATCCTTTTGTGTCCGATAGAGTACAAAGAATATTTTCATAATTTTACGACAAAAGATTGTGGCCTAGCTGGGGCCACATGGACGGTGTACGTGCGACTTGGCCTGTAAAGCCAATCAGAACCTGCAACCGCTGACGTTACTGCCAATAAACAAGCGTCATTCCTATGCTAAAATTTACCGTTGTGTGTCGCTGTAGTCCAAGCGTTTCTCCGTTCAAATAAGACTATGAAAACTTTGTTTTAGGGCGTTCCTGCTTGCGCTACGGTATCGCCGTCTTCCATAGTATCAGAAGAAGCGATGAGAACACCATGCTGAATTTGTAAAAAGAAATTACAGCATATCCACGGGTGAATGATGAAGAGCTTGGGCGAAGCTCTTGAAGCAATCATGTGTACACCGTGAAATGTTCAGTGGTTCCGCTCAGCAGTAATCAAAGCGATACGCCGCTTTGATTATTTTTCCGTTTTCCGTTTTTCCTTATTTTTTTTATTTTTCTATATTTTAAACTTTTTACATTTTTATTTATTTTATTATTTATTTTAATTTCTTATTTTTTGATTTATATTTATTTTTATTTTTTATTCTTATTTTTTCTTTAATTTTTTAATTTACTTTTAAATTTTTTTTTCCCTATCTCTATGGGACAGCGCCATCTATTATACTGTTCGGGAGATACTGCCGCGGTTACGCCTGACATGGGACAAGGTTAGACTAAGAGGAGCTACGCCCCTAAAAAACAAGAAAAAAAAAAAGACAGTAGCCTGGAGAAGATAGAAGCTTGTGATGAAAAATTTGTCAACAGAGGCTGTGCTCGAGCCGACATTTCTACAAGCGAACAAGTCCGCTTGTCGAAACGTCTGCTCCAGCACACCCCCTGTTTACGAATTTTTCATCACATGCTTAATTTTTGCCACAGGGCCCCTTTCATGGCGCCAAGCAAGTGATGGAGATATTTTAGTATTAAATGCGAAGTATTTCTTAGCGAACCTTTGACACTTTGAGCGTTTCTATCTATCTATCTATCTATCTATCTATCTATCTATCTATCTATCTATCTATCTATCTATCTATCTATCTATCTATCTATCTATCTATCTATCTATCTATCTATCTATCTATCTATCTATCTATCTATCTATCTATCTATCTATCTGCGTCTGGGTGCTCTAATGATCGCCTCCTTAACTTGGTGTAGATAAAAATTGACATGGGAGGGTAAGAGGATTGGACGAATATGACAGTCGGGTCATGACATGAATAACGTGAAAATCCTATCGCGTACGTCGTCAAACCCTTTCCTCCAGACACGTGTGGCACATACCCGTTTACCACGGGCCGCGGTGTACGAGTATGCGCCGCAGGTGGTTGACAGTTTATATCTTATACTGGTGTCGAGAAACCTAAAACGAGTATTGTGGTGCCTGGGAATGCATGATATATATTTTGTTACCGCTACCTTAAAGAGACGGCTTCTCAGTGACGTTTCATAGCAGTGTGACGTCACGGGGATACAGAAACTCGCGACGTACTAGCGGCAAATACGTCATCTGCTCGTGGTGCACATAAGCAACCATGAGTGAATTGTCGTCTAGTGACCCTGACAGTGATTTCTACGATTTAGGCTTCATGCAGGACGCAGAACTCGCAAACTCGGGGAACTGTCTTGACTCGTCGGGATAATGTCCATTGCAGTGGCGCTGGCTTGCAGATGCTCAGTGACGAAAACTTCAAAGTCAAATAAAATATTTTATGCGTGTTCTCCGACTCCGGTGTGTGGACAGCGTTGACGCTGCACAACGAGGAAACAAAAAATGTCCCTTTTGCGATGTCTCAAAGTCGTGTCAGTACTCCTTCAAGGGAAACTGACATCGGCAGCGTTGACCCGACTAATGGAAAGAATAAAAATTAGGAGTCTAGCAGAAATCGAACCCAAGCATTCTGCGAGGCAATCAGACATTCTACAGCAGAGCCACGCCAGTTGTACTAAATGGTCTCGAAAAACAGCCAACGGAAGCGTAATGTCGGTGCAACGTCAATTGTGGTTGTGGTGCTGGCTATCTAATTTTACAAGAAAGCAATAAATACTACCTATGTACTCCTACGATATAGGCGCCATATCAGGTTTACGTCTGTGGTTCCAATGTTGGCTCCGCTTTTGCAGCAGTCTAAAAAACATTACATTTGTATTCCTATGATTCAGCAAGCTATATTGAAGCATTGCTCGACCCCGGAGGAATACATTAACGAAATTTACGTATGATATTCACATGATCGCACCATAAAAAATTAATCATTAAAAATCTAAAAATATCAACATGCGCAGGAGCCGACGGTATTAATACTAAATTTCTTAAACAGACCATTACATTTTCTAGTATGATACTTACCCATATCTTCAAACAATCATTATCAACAGGCGAAATACCTAATGAATGGAAAATCGCCAAAATCATACCTGTATTCAAATCGGGAATCAAATCTAACGTTAGTAATTATCGCCCCATATCTCTAACAAGTGTCCCATGTAAAATACTTGAACATGTCATTGCCTCTAACATCGCTCAGCACTTAGAAGGTAACAATTTCTTTTATCAGAACCAACATGGGTTCAGAAAAGAATTTTCATGTGACACTCAACTAATAGAATTCACCAATGATTTGTTCATGGACATGGATAAGTACCTTGACATTGACTGCATATTCATAGATTTCTCCAAAGCTCTTGATCGTGTTCCGCATTGTCGTCTAATATCTAAACTGTCCTCATTAAATCTAGATTCCTTAACACTATCCTGGCTCAGAAACTTTCTTTCATTCCGTAAGCAGTATACCGTTACTAATTCTTTCTCATCTCCTCTAACTGATATAACCTCCGGTGTCCTTCAGGGTAGCGTTTTGGGTCCCTTGTTATTTTTAATTTACATTAATGATCTACCATCTCATATCTTCTCTAATATACGACTCTTCGCTGACGATTGCGTAATCTATCGTAAGATAACTTCATCATCAGATCATCTCGCTCTCCAAGAAGACCTAGATCTCATAACTAATTGGTGCTCACGCTGGCAAATGTCACTTAATACCGATAAGTGTAAGCTAATGACCTTCACTCGCAAGAAATCGTTTTCCCTCTTTAACTATACTCTTAATAACTGTCATGTAACATGCACATCATCTTACAAATACCTTGGCGTGCATCTGTCACCCACACTATCATGGATCACGCATATAGATAAAATTTCAGCACAGGCATCTCGCACTCTCGGCTACCTTAAACGTAACCTTAACGAAGCTCCAACATCGACCAAATCACTCGCATATCTAGCATTCGTTCGTCCTCAACTTGAATTTGCCTCATCCATTTGGTCACCTCATCAGGCCTACCTAATCGACGTCCTTGAACGTGTACAAAACCGCGCCGCGCGCTTCATTGCTAAAAATTACAGCCGACATGCCAGCATCACTCACATTAAATCTTCGCTGTCATTGCCTTCCTTAGATTCCCGCCGAAAGATCGCTTTGATCTGCTTATTTCATAAAATAGCATCCGGTAAACACGTAACCACCCTCCCTCTTTCCCAACCGACACGAACGTCCCGCCGTTTGCACAATAACCGTTCCTTCAAACGCATTTTCGGACGCACTAACGCATTCAACTCATCAGCATTGCCAGTAGCACTTCAATTATGGAATGGTCTTCCCGATAACGTTGTCAACATTCATGACCCTATATTGTTTCGTCACGAAGTAACCACCATTTTTTCATGACTAGTGGCTTCTTCCTTCCATTAAATCATATACATGCTCTTCACTAACTATTGTATAATTGGTTGTTGTCAAGTGATGTATCCTTACAAATGAGTATCTCTGCATTTTCTTTATTACTTGTACGTCACGCTTGCTCTCGCTAACAATTATATAACGTTGTTTCATAGCTTTATGTAGCATAACCTGTATCGTTTTAATGCTTCACTTATGTGATCTTATACACTGTATAATCCCCCCCTCACACAATACTCCTGCTGGAGCCTGTGGGGGTTTTGTGAATAAAATAAATAAATAAAGCGCACTTAGCTTCGATAATACTGACGTATGTACTCTAACGTGAGGGCTGGCGTTACGTCGCACCATAAGTTAACGGTTGTCGACGTGCCTGCATGGTAAGCCCACGATGTGCGCACAGCTACTACACTTACAAAAACACGTCGATCCACCTCGTAAAGCTTGGATCAGAGCCATCAAATACAGCATAGAAGTACTTGCTGACTGCTTCGCATGAAACCGATTCCCACAACGCGTGGGGTCTGTAGTATTTTTGTTTCTTGACACGTTCCACAATTAGAATTCAGGTGAGACGCCTGGAAAGATCGTACAGCCAATTGCTCACTTAGGAACTAATTCATTTGCAACGCGAAAATGTCAGCCTTTCACTTCTGCGCGTTTTGTTACTCCTCTTTTGTGCAATGTTGAGATTATGGTTAGCCTTTGGCGTAAATACACCTCAAGCTAATACGTGGGAGAGCGTCGACGCCCGTGTTCGTTAACAGTTAGAGTGTGGATGTTACTCTTCGTGTTCTTTTTTGGATTGCACGTTACTAAGCACAAGTGTTTGCCTTTGGCCGCTATGTTGGTCATCTTTCAAAAATTAGGTTGAAGCGCACTGGAAAAAAAAACAACCAGGCCTGCACGGAAAGCGCAGCACTTTCACAGCGAAAGCTGGAAGAGCGGCATTTCCAGAGCCCGTTATAAGCTCTCTTGTGGCTACTAATGCAAGTACACCAGCAACGTACACACTACGCCACAAATCATAATTATTGTCAAGTTGGGAAGCACCCACCACGACATTATTCGTCGTTCTGCGGAGAAGCGAGGTGCCATCTCTAGCTGATTATGTGCACTTTGTTGATGCGACGGCTGATGACGATGAAGAATTATGGCTGAGCCCTTAGTAATGGGTTGGAAGCTTTAAACGACTCCTAGTTACGTAATTCGCATTGCGTGACGCCCGGTCGTTATTTAACTCTCCCACCACGCTTTATAACACGTTAACTTCACAAAGAGAGAGAGAGATAGAGAGAGGGGGGGATTGACTTTATTGAGACCCCGATGAAACGAATCATGGGAGCTTGATGGGCTTCCTTGGCAACCAATAGAGGTGCACTTGCGAGGAACCCATTACGCTTTAAATCATAATTTTTGTGAAGTAAGGAAGCAGCCACTACGCAATTGTTCTTCATTCTGTGGAGAACCGTCGTACCCACTAAACACCTGTAAGGCATTATGTGCACTTTGTTGATGCTGTGACTGATGACGATGAACAATTATGGCAGAGCCCTTTGTAATGCTTTTGAAGCATTCAACAACCGACTCGTGGCGCAATTCGCATTGTGTGACGCCTGGTTGTTATATTACTCTTCTACCACGCTACATTACATATGTTAACGTGGTTCCTTCCCGACATGAAGCCTGTATAGGGGCTTTTTGCAAAGCACTCTCAAGCACCGGCATGGCTCTAAGGTAGAATACCGGGCTCTCACGCAGAGGGCCCATGTTCGAACCTCGTTCCATCCTGGAAATTTTTTATTTCATTTCTTATTTGGCGCGATAGTGGTTCCGGACACCGGCGGCGGCGGCGGACAACTAGGGCGCCAAACACGGCCCTTGTTGTGACGTCATAACAGCTTTCGCTGTAAAACGTGGAGAGTAGAAGTGGACAGGACAGCGCCTACTGCTGCAAGATGGCTGCATAGCGGCCATCTTGCTGCTTGGTTGGTATTCATTCTATCAGCGAAGCTGCTCTTGGTCGAGCCTTTCATGCCCGGGATCTGTGGTAACGCTTGTGGGCATCATAAACGGGTATGCGCCACAGACATTTGGTAAATCCCACTACTCACCACTGGTCCACTAAAATAGAAGGGAACAGTTAGCCCAACAAATGGCGTGCGCATTACCACAGTCACACCAGTGCCACGTGATACTGTGTGGTTATAAAAGGTGCTGGCTATACCACCACCTTAAAACGTAACAGAGAGTGTTTATTAAAGAGCAGTGATACAACATATCGGGTCATCTTAAGCGAAGGCTTCTTTGTAAACATACGTATTAGAGTGGTATGGTCAAGATGCAATAAAACTGTAGTACCACCTCAAAGCTTAACAATGAGTGTTTAATTAATAAAGAGCAGTGATACAACATGTCTGAAAGACTTGCAAAGCATAGAAATGCGTTAGCCTGACGAAGGGAACGCCACCAGCTTCGCTGATTCATCGGTGTCCGCGAAGCGGAGCTGGTTGATTTTTACTCTGCATTCAGTATGAGCAGAAAAGTGAAAATGACATCCCACTTCGGCCAATAACGGCGTGGGAGTGCTACTGTGCGGCCTATTAGAAAACTATCATCATCATAAACGGGTATGTCCCACTACACACAACTTCCACTAAAAAGGAAGAGGGCAACAGCTAGCCCGGCTAGCCGGTTGTTCAATGGCTGCGAAGTGACGGCGCCGAGCCGAAGACCCCGAGTACGTACAACAAGAGAGTACTAGGGAACGGGAAAGGCAATGGCGGCTGCGAGAAGACCCTGAAGCGATGAAAGGCCTACGCCAATGACGACATGCTCGTAGATCTATGACAGGTGCGAACAATGCTAACGCTTGGTTTCAGCGTGAGGTTCTGTTTCCGGAGTTTGGACATCGGTGTCGTGTCTGTCTGTGGTGTAACTCGAACCTCTCTGCTCTGAGAATCAACGAAGAAACTACCTGGAATCATCTAGCTAAAGCCTAGCTGTGACCTAGAAGCAACCTGGAAACAACCTGCATCACCTAGCAAATTCCTAGAAACAAGCTAAATTCCTAGAAGCAACTAGATTAGTCTTCAGAATCGCCCATCTTTGCTGTTTCAAGTCTTGCGCGGCTTAGTGCAAGCTTCACCGGATTTTTTTTTTTTTTTTTTATGTGCGCGATAGCTGCGACGGCCACCGGCAGCGGCGGCAGTCAACTACGCCACCAAAAGCGGCTGTTGTTGTGAGCCCACAATTACTTACGCTGCAAAAAAAGCTACATAGAATCGCACCTAAAGACAGATCGTGTAAGTCAGTTGAGTCATAAAAGAATTACGCAATCACGAAGTCCATTCACAGAGCAACATGAAAAACAGCACAAAATGCATTCCAGTCACATAACAGTAAAGTTGACACATAATTCAGTCACACAGACGCCGAACGTGTTGAAAATAACGCTGCACGTAACGTGCAGTCGCATAACAATGCTAAAATTGGCAAAGTCCGTTTCGTCCGTAGGAATTCAAGCGTTGGTTAGTTGTGTTATATGCTGGTTATCATGTTTGGCCGGTGACTGGTCTTACGAATTAGTTCAGTGTACGGTACGTTTCTTGTATGTGGTCCCCCTCCTCCTTTGGCGCCAACTCACGGTCCTCAACAAATCTGACGGGACAAAACATATCAACAGAATACCAGCAGACATTTTAAGTAGTGCTCGAAAGAATGATCGGAGTTGTACTCCGGACAGCATAAAACAATAAATAAAATATAAATAGAAAACAAATGAGGTTTTCTGCTACTGCTAGTACTATTGCTACTGCTGCTACCCTACTACTACTACTACTACTACTACTACTACTACTACTACTACTACTACTACTACTACTACTACTACTACTACTACTACTACTACTACTACTACTACTACCCACAGGGCAGACCATTTTAATTGTTATCACGCCACATCCAGTGCGAAGCGTGTGCCTATGTAAGAAAACACCTTGTCAAGACTTTTTTTTTTCTTTAAACACCAGGCACTGCGTGTACAGTGCCCTCCCCCCGTTCTGTTCTGGCAGGTCGCCGCTGCGCTCGACTGAGGGCTCTCGTCCAGGAAACGGCGACCGCGACGCGAGCTCCGTGCCGCACGTGGATGCTGGCGAAAAGCGAAGGCGCACTGGCACTCGAGTTGTTCGACAGGGCCGCTCGAGGGGCCAGTTATTTTCGGCGCTGTCCCGCATCGAAGAGCGGTGACCGTATGTGCTCGTATGCGAGCATGCACTTGAATGGCGGAACAGGAGAGAAGAAGACGAAGAACAGACAAGCTTCTAAGCGCCGAGAGAGAGAAGGGGGATGAAAGGCGCAAACATTGACGCGGCGGCAAACACGTCTTGCACTCGGAGGCAAATGAGCTCTCGTTTGGGCTTGGGCGTCACAGAGAGCCCGTCAAGAAGTGCGCGCTTCTAAAAATCGTGCCGAGCGGAGTTGATGGGCTTTTCATTTTTTTCTTTTTCCCGCTCGCTTACCTCCCCTTCCTCTTTCACTCTCCCTGAGAGGAAGCTTTCCTGACTGTTTTTCTTTTGCTTCCGCTAATTTGTGCTTCGCAGCGTCAGCTCTCCCGTTTGCTTCTCTCGGACAGCAATTTTTCGCTCTCTTGAAATCGTTCACACACTGCTCGGCATTCGTGTTCTGCAGTTCTCCTTGACGCTTTACACGGTCCTTATTATGAACTTCTTTTTCGTTTGTTCAGGTCTCGGGACTTCTCGTTTGTCAGTGCGTCAGTGCGAGCCAAGTTGACGTCTTCTGACAGATACGCATCGCTTTTTCTATGTGTACGAGAGGTGGGGCCACGCGCGCAGCAGCATTTTCCTCTAGGCGTGGCCAATGCCCTGCCGCTGCTGCAGCGGGGATGGTGGATGGATGTTGAAGAAAACTCGCGTCTGGTTGGCGCAGGCAGATGGATGGCGACCCAGCGCCCTGGGAGAGACACACGCCGCTCTTCCGCCACCGAGTCGCTCGCCACTGGAGATGCTCGACACGACGCGAGAGGGCACCGCCACATTGGTTTCTTCTTCGCCCAGCGTGCGAGCTTCGCAGAGGGCCTGACTAATTTCCGCCTATCTAGAGCAGGACGCCGCTGCAGGAGCTTCCTATTTCCAGACAGCGGAATGCCTAGTTCGTGGCAATCCCATGCGCGCTAAGTGAGCTCCCCACTCTTTCATCTTCAATTTCTTCCTCACCGTGTCTCTGGGACCGTAGGCGGGCAACATGGCTCTTACGTGTTAGGAAAAAAAGAAAAAGAAAACGGGTACGGAATGTAGTGAATACCGACGTGCTCAAGTTTCCAAGTGCAAGTAAGTCGTTTTAGCTGGCGGGAAAACGAGCGGCATACGATTGCGCGGTGGGCGACAAGATAAAAGAGTGCTTATTTCGGGTCCCCACTGTTCCTGACTTCCTAGGCGACGATGAAGAGGAGGCGACCCAGCTACGTGGGCGACTTTTGCAGGAGATGGCGAGCAACGCCGAAAGCGTGTGATGTGTACGCGTAGTGGTGTGGTAGTGCACATGAACCAAGTGCGCACTTCTGTACTTGTTCGACATGGTCCCAATATATATGTATATCCGCGGCGGTCACATTTCGATCGATTCGAGGTTCTAGAGGTCTGTGTACTAAAATAAACTGCATGTTAAAGAGCCCCATCGGTGGTAGAAATTTCTGGAGCCCTCCATTGTACGGCGTGCTCAATAATAACATTGTTGTTTTGGCACGTAAAACCACATGTTATTAATATTCATCTCTCTCTTCCTTTTTCTTTTTTTATTGCTATGTGAAGCATCAGCACTGTAATATTACCTGATTGCTGCGTGTACGTTGTGCACCGTCTTTCGAGCTGTTTCAGTTGTCTATCCTTCTGCAAGTTTAGCAGTGCAAGTCGCATTGCCATGAATTTTATTTCAGTGGTTCTAAGTGAGAAATCCACGATATAGTTATGAGGCACACTGTAGATGGGGATTATGTGCCGATTAGTTTTGACGACCTGGGGTCCTTTAACGCGCACGTATAAGTCTAAGTACACGAGTGCTTTTGCATTTCGCACTCATCGAAATGCGACCGCCGTGGCCAGGAGCCGAACCCGCGTCTTTGCACTTCCACGCAACACCTTAACCGTTGAGCTCCCAATGTGGACCACGCTTGCTTTCTCCAATTGTTCAAAAGCAACGCCACCGGCACGCTTCTTTATACAGGCTGCGATAGCGAGCCAGCTGTATATCCTGCATTTGCAAAAAGCAATCACAAGAAGAAAGCCCCGAAAACAAGCACTCTCGTGTGAACGACAGCATACTGCGAAGTCCGCCTCGCTATTTTATGGTGCGGGTGGCATTGTTTATTTTCCTTGCTGCCCACTCTCTACACGCAAGCCCTGCCGGAAAACACGTGCCAGCGCGCGTAGAGTGAATGCAGAGTGGTTTTTGTTTACTAAGCGCTCATCAAAATCTTGAGGCCGCCCTGCTCGTTCCTCCTCCTCTCTTTCGTCACGCGCACACGCATGCGCACAAACACATGCATCCATACCGCCCACGCAAACAAACACACTGCTGTGCCCCTTCTTCTGGTAACCTCGGACTTCTCATGCACTCGCAGCTATCTGTACGCGATTTCATTTCCGCCGCCTGCAGCACACCGTGTTTCATTTAGTTTGGTTTCTTGAGTTTTTCTCCAAGGTGGAGGAGCAAAAAAGCGCACTACCTGACGGGGACCTTCGTAACTGCAGTGTACTACTTCCCAGCTCATATCATGGTTCGCACGAAATTCACACAACACAGTGCAATGAAAGTTCGCTCTTTACCTTTATTACGGCAGTATAGCACAGCATATTTTCATCCACCACGTTCAAACAATAGATACGCATAAACGTTCTGACCCTGTGTGCTAACTTCTGCATTCCGCGTGAGAAGCACTTAGTAGGAACCAAGCGTTTCGTTCTCAAATGTTGTTTTCCATTGTTTGGCCGCATTTGCCGATAACTAGCCCCAAATATGAATTTCTTTGCAGTTTCTCGCACGACTAATTTTAGCATAAACACTGATTTTTTTTTTTTATTGTGCGTCTGATTGCCGTCACTGTTTTCTAGCTCACAATTTTCTTTAGTTGTGCTTACATATGCCCTAGTATTTGTCGTTCTTTGTATTGTTGATTATTTATTTTCAATCAAAAACGCTGTATTCAACCAGAATCAGCCCTACTTTTTATGCGATGACACTTTTGTGTGTGTGTGACCAGTAAAGGGTTGTGCAGCTATCAGCGAGTGGTTGCCACATATGCCATGAGCACATTTCCGAGTTGTTCCCTGTTCAGGGTTATTCCCACAAATACAAAAAATATGCCATTTGAGACATTTTGTCAGTCCTAATTACACAAATAGATAAGAAATTAAATAACTTAGCGAGAAGATGCTTGTTCCGTTTGCATTTCTCTAAGGAGAGACACTGTGGACACGCCATGACGCACGTATGTGTGTATGCAGAGATAAAGTAGAGGGGCCTATAACGCTGCCGGCTTCCGGAGCAACCGAATGCGGGAAAATTCGCAAATGAATCAGAATCTGTTAATAAAGCAAGCAAATTTAAAAAAAGAAAACAACCAAGAAAGCTCGCCAGGGAGCAGTTGGATATTATATATAGACAGGAATATGGACGGTGTTGCCGAAAAGATTCGGGAAAGGCTAAACAATTGGTGATCGCTCACAGTTTGCATCCTTCTTATCCAGTGCGAGCTCGGAGAAAGAAACTACGTAAAAAAAAGGAAGGAAGAAAAAAAATAAAGGAAAGAAAAGAACCGCCGCTTTTGAAATGAGGTGCAAGGAAGCGCACATTATTCATGATTCTTGGCCGCCGCGGAGCCGCGAAACGCTCCGGCGAGTTTTAATAACGCGCCAGTTTCTCCTTTGCCACGGCGCCTCCTCGATGCCTCGCGGACGAGGGCGCCTTCAACGTTGGCGCAAGGGGCTCGCGCTGTAACGACGCCTTCGCCGCACGCGCCGCATTCGCGTATAGTGTAAGCATAGTTGCGTTCCTCGCATCTCCCGAACCCTGTTCGCCGCCTAGCCATTCGACAGCAAGTAAGTGCAAGGCTCAAATCGTAAATCAATAAAGAAGCAAACAAACAGGCACGTAACAATGAATGATAAGAACTACAGAAACTGCGAATATTCACGGGAACGACTTTCCAGAACCGTTTCTCCGCTCCCCTTGTTCCGAGACGGCCGTTTCTTGGCGTAAAGTAGCGAAGAGTTAACGCGAGACTGGCGATAACAGATGCACACGCGAAAAAAACTAAAGAAACGCAGAGCAACGCGCGACAAGTGTGCCTTAAGTGCCCCTCAAAGAGGTAGCGGCTGCGACCAAGTGCGCGTGAGCGGCTCCCAATAACGATAAACGCGAATACGAATAAACGCTCACTTTGCTGATAAAAAAAAAAGAAAGTTAGGAAGAGTTGAGAACAAGAAAAACTTGGGGACTGCGCTTGACACCCAGCGAAGGAGACCACCAGCTAATAAAGTGCTGCCGTGCGCCGTTGTAATTTACAGGCCTGCAGCAACGGGCGCGACCAACGCTGGCTGGTCCGCGCCACGCCGTCTGCGGGTCTTAAACTGGACGCCTGCGATTGCGTCATAAACTCGACGCTCCGAGACGTGATTGCGCGCACTTTTTTAAGAGCGCGTGTCGCTCCCGCAGGCAATGGCGTCGCGCGGAATTTCACGCGGGAACTCGACAAAGTCGTCAGGACTTCTCCGTGCCCGTTTGCCCCCGGACCCTGCGTTTTCGACGCGTTTCTGGAGAAGCGTAAAAATTACGCTCGACTCTCTCTACAAACTCGTTATTTATACGACGGTATTTCCTTGCAACGCCAACGAGCTTCGTTGGAGTTAAAAACAACGCTCAACAACTTAAATTCTTGTTGTGAGACGGGGCGATCGCTAACTGCGTTCCTCCGCTAGATCGTCACCTTCATGGCTTGTCTCGGACGAAGCAACCGCCACGGGTGGCGCTGTTCGTTCGAAGCTTTTAGCGCCTTACGACGGCACAGCATATATGTCAGGTTAGATTACGAGCTGTGAAATTAACACCACCGTGGACTGCTCGTCTCACAAACCCGTTTGATGACGATAGTTTTCTTCATTATTGGCGGAGCAGTGGTGAGTAGTGAGATTTACCCAATTTCTGTGGCACATACCCGTTCATGATGATGATAGCTTTTGGTACGGGGTGAACAAGGACCGATTCGCTAAACAGCTTCACTGTTAAAAACAGGGTTCGAGACGGATTCGAACCCAGGCCTTCTGCGTTATGGGACTCCTTCACTCGGCAGAAGCCGGTCGTTCAACTGGGTCAAAATAGTGGAGAGTCAGCATATCTGCTCGTTAGTGAACAGGTATGTGCAGAGCATTACGGAGATCTACGGGAAACGCGCTTGACCCATAAATCTTTCTCCTTTATATAACGCGCGCATGTATGGACATTTATTTTTAATTGCTCACTAATTGTCTTTTTACTCGCTTTGACAGCCACAGTGTCAACATGTTAGCTATCTGACATGTTCTCAGTATACAGGAAGCCCAAACACACAGGTCGCTATCTCAGTTTTAAGTCGCGTCACCCCATCGGCCACAAGACGTCCGTAGTGCCATCCTTGGTGACACGCGCCGTACGGGTCTGCTGAGACGATGATGCGTTGAAGAAAGAGCTACGGACGAGCCATCGGGAGCTAAACCGCAACGGTTATCCTGATCGATTCATCTCGAAAACTGAGAAGCGGATAGTTCAATCCAGCTCACAGAGCAACGTGACTACCTGTGCACGTGCGGCCATACCTTACGGCGAAGGTATCAGCGAGGCGCTTTCGCGCGTATTTTCAAAATGCGATTTGCGCATTGCTCACGTCCCGACCAGCAAGCTCCGGAACCAGCTCGTCAATGTGAAAGACAGGCTGCCAAATGAATCGTTTCCAGGTGTCGTGTATAAGATATCATGCGCTGATTGCTGTGAAATGTATATTGGCGAAACAGGAAAGTTTTCCCGACGCCTCAAAGAGCACCAACGTGACGTGACTAAAAACAATCACATGACAAACGCCATCGCTGAGCATGCGCATGCACATGATCATACCATTGACTGGGATAACGCCGTCATCGTCGCCAAGGAAAAGAACGTGTCGTCACGCCGGCTTCTGGAATCACTAATCATTCAGCCGACGCCAGCTACAATGAACATTACACCAGGAACTATGCCTGCCGTGTACGCATGCTCGTTGCGTCACGTTCTGCCCACATAAATGACAACGACTTCGAGTCCTTCTCAGTGTACAAGGAACCCGTGTGCGGTTCTGAAACTTCAGATCATCTCACCCGACTTGGTCAGTGACCGTGAATCATCTCATGTTAGCTATGAGTACGTCTCTGAAAACACTGCGTGTCATGGAGTGCGTGGAAGCCTAGACCGTCTGTATTAATAGTTATCGAAGTGCGCCACTATTACGACAGTTTTCACGGCTACCCACGGAGGGCAAGTGTGGAACCTGTCGGTGTCGTGTGGGCACAGAATTCATTTAGCGAAATTGGTTTATCGAGTAACATCTTATATTGGCTGTCATTTAGCGCATTTCTCTTTCTTTTCGTTTCCCTAGCTTTCTATGGGTATCTGTCGTTCCCGCAATGGAGGAGGAGCTGCTGCCCCCTAGGTGACTGTGGACGGGTGGGGTGGTCGGTTAGAGCACTGCACGGGCTCGGGCCTACCCGAAAACCCGAGCCCGGCCCGGCCCGTGGGCCGGGCCGGGCCGGGTAAAGTAGTTCTCACGGCGGGCCCGGGCCGGGCTCGGGCCTGAAGCTCCGGGCTTAGGGCCGGGCCCGGGTTTGAGGTGGCGGGCTCGGGTCGGGCCGGGCTTGGACTTTCCTGGGTTCATAAATGGACGCTATAGTGAAGTACTGAATCGGTTTAGACTGATAAAGTGAACTCTAAGAACTCGACTGTCATCCATTTCACCATCATAAGTTTATTATCAGACGAGAAAATCAAGGTCAAATTTCCATTTTTTAAATTTCGCGTCGAAATCTCCGAGCCTGACGTCACGGATTTCAAACTGTATTTGTCGTATTTGGGGACATTGGCTCAATAAAATTTCCTTAAACTTGGTATGTTAAGTCTATGGCCCCCTCAAAGGTCAGTGTACTTCATTTCTGTGATGAGGAACTACGTAGGCCCCATTAGACGCCGTCAGAATCTAAGGTGTCACGGTGTCTGCTGCGCGAATTTAAAGGGACCGTCGCCACCCGCATTTACCTTTTTGGACGTTTTCTCACTTACCAAGAGTCTTGTCCCGGCGAGCGTGGTGTTTTAGGAATCGCAAAAGAGTAATTTACTGATAACAGAGAAATTGTTTTTCTTTCTAGTGTCTCGTCAAGTTTGTTCCACATACGTTGCGCATACATACAGATGTTTCACATTTTGTCCCGAAAAAAAAAAACGCTTTTTTATGTGGGGCAAGCTTTATGAAGAAATTTTATTAGAGTCAGTGGCGTAGCCAGAAAATTTTCTCGGGGGGGGGGCGTGGTCCGACCATACTTTATGTACGTTCGTGTGTGCGTTTGTATGTGTGCGTGTATTATACACATGCAAAATTGAAAAAATCTCGGGGGGCGTTTGAACCCCCCCCCCCCCCATCCTCCCCCCACCTTCTGGCTACGCCCCTGTTTAGAGACAAGTACTGAAATTCTTTCGCTCCTTGCATATGGGGCTACTTGATTTATCTGAAATGGCCGAAATAAAGGTATATATACCAGACGCTTATATAGTTAACATGTCGTTATTCAGTGCTTTATTTATATTCATTACCATCTTATATCCCAAATGTTATCCTGTAATGGCAGTAATAAATGTATTATAAAAAATATATACCTGTAACTTATCGCAAGAGCGATCACAGAGCTCCAAAGCGGGGAAGCGTTTTTTGAAATTGCCAGGCTTCCACTAAAACGAAAGGAGTGCACGGAGTCTCGTTACATAAAATTCCTATACAGACACATTTTTTTTTTATTAAATGTGTTTAAGGAGAGGTTGGCGCCTATACATGGCTCCGGCTACTCCTCTTCCCTTGCTTATTAATTAGCGTCACGAACTTATAAATAAAAATACACTCACTCACGGCAGTGTCCATTGAAAAGGAATGTTCACGCGTCATGCATAATGTTCATGTGATGACAACAATGTCCACACACAAGACACAAGACACACAAGAATCGTTTGCACTTTGCCGAAGAGTTCAACCCACAGTGCCACAGTCATTTGTATAGTGCGATCACATCACATAAAAGTCACTGGGCATTGCCCACACTTTAAACACATTTTAAACACAGCTGTCTTGAATCAATCTTGAATCAAATGTGAATCAATATCTTTTTTATATTCCCGACTCTTCTAAAAACTGTACTAGGGCGTGTGCAGCGATGTTTTGTAGAGTTTCAGTTGGCCATGGACCCAATACTTTTGCTAATGATAGCGGCCGTCTGTCCAATCTGTTTAGTGTTTGTAAGAATTTTTTACGAGGAACAGCATAATTTTTGCAGACACATTCTTTTTCCGTGGCTTCGTAACGGCCCCCAGTGGTCATGTGGCGCGAGATGGACGCGCGCAGCCAGCTTGGTGTGCCCAATTTTTTAACATTTTAACTTTCGCCTTTTTTCCGTTATATCAGGGGTCGAAACCCACCTCCACTAGCAGGCCGCATTCACAAAAATTTTCTCCCGCAAGAGCCAGCACAGTAACGCAGCTAAAAGCGCGCGTGGAGGGAGGGGGGATAGGTCATACCAAATGTCAGCTAACGTTGCCATTTAAAAGAACAGCTTTCCCATATATCACATGTGTGTTGTTTCTGAAGGGTATTTCGCGGCAGGATTCCAACAACATATCGATACCTATCTTCAACATGACTGATATCTGGACGCCGATTTTGAAATCTAGAGTTTTGTTTCACGGTTAGGTATCAACACATGGTGGCCGCAGGGGATGCCTCACGGCAAAAAAGCTTTAGACCTGTCATGCCTGTGTAGCTTAAGAACATAGTTATAAAGAAAATGAAAAAAATGAGACGAAGACAGTCCTGTGCGGCCCGCGGGCCTTTAGGGAGAGGCGTACAGGCCGCGCGTTTGGGTCCCCTGCGCTATACAGGTATAGTGCGAGAGCTACATGACACTGCCGCAACACCGTTGGAATGTGCAGGAATAGCATAGGTTCAAACAGCATAAGGCGTCAGGCAAAATATATTCACTTGACGAAATATTAGGCTTGAAAAAAGGCAATTACGAATTCCGTGCCGGGTGATGTCCCTTTACCTCGAACCATAGGCATCCACTGAGTAAGCGCCGGGAAGCTTATTCGCGCCTTTATTACCAAACTGTAACGAACACCAAAAGCAGATCGAAATCGCTTCGTCCACCTCCTGCCAGTCCTACCGCGTAGTGCAGTGGTCACCTTCTACCAGTACAACACCGTTAGGAAGGCACAGAGCATTATAATACGAAAAAAAAAAAAGAGCGTGGTGCAAGCCGTGCATAACATACACTGCTGAAAACTGCAAGCAGAAGCCCTCAAAGAGGAGTTTTATAGGTGATACTGAATAGTGCCACGACGTTCGGGAACAATAGAAATGAAGGGATAAGCTGCACAGCTACGTTTATTCTGTAGAGGTCTACAAAGAAACCCTAAATTTGCTCCAGTGGTGGATGTTAAGAACAACGACTGCCGACACCTTCACAATTCGTAAGGCAGATGTGCACCCCTGCGGCTAGCGTATGCAGTGCGAGAAACTTTAGCGCGGCAGGATATGTGATGCAACGGTGGATGGCGTGCTTAAAGCCGGAATCTCTAGATACTTGAAAAGAATGCTACAACAAATATTTTTTTCGTCCTTTCGGCTGCCTATACGTATTTCTAAAAGTACACGTGGTGCGTACGGTTCGTTATAATTTTTATCTAGGTTAGTGTATTTACAACAAGGTAATAAACTTGGCTTTCTTCCTCTATCTTGCTGCGGCAAGGTGTTAAAACGTTGAAGACACGTGTTACATATCCAGAAGCCGGGTGCACGATTGCCTTTGTCGTTAGAGCATGTTTTAAGTTTCAGTAAAGAGCGCAATAAAAACAAATTGAAGAGAACGTTTTGTTCTCTGTCTCCTCTGTTTTTATTGTACTTCCTATCGAAACTGAACCCATGCTGCAAATCACTTTCCTTGTTGCAATATCTGCTACAAAACGCTCTTGATGATCCCCATTGCATTAGCAAAAAAAAAGTTATAGTATACCATAACTATAGTACTAGACCAGTGATAGTAGACCAAACGTTCATTGTAACCAGTATGTCCACTCAACTGTTTCCACCGTGAACCCCTTTTTACACGAAATTACCGTTGGTTAAAGTAGCATTGTTAGCGTAATATTCGCCAACAAAGCGTAGATATTTGCTACTTAAAACGGTTTGCTGTAGATTCTGTGTTCTGGACCTATATTATTGGCTCGGGCCTCTGTCGGGCCTGATATGCCGTCGGGCCGGGCCGGGCCGGGTAGGCGAAACTTTTTGTCGGGTTCGGGCCGGGCCCGGGTCGCGTATTGAATCACCGGGCCGGGCTCGGGCGGGTAAACTCGAACGAGTTCCGGGCCCGGGCCGGGCCCGGGCCGAAAATCACGGCCCGTGCAGTGCTCTATGGTCGGTTGCATTAGTGGATGCCGTTCCGCTCGCCGCAGGGGGTCGGCCTCCCTGAAAACTGCGAGCACAGAAACGATAACGGAAAGAAAGAAGTGCTGAGCAATAAGATAAACAGCGAAAAGTATGAGGGCCAGAACGTGGCTAAAGAGCGCAGTGCCCTTGAAAGCGAGGTCGATTTGGAGTCGGGCACCCAGCATGGCGAATGGGTGGTGAATGTGCCTGAACGCTAGAGGGAGAAAGCGCTCTGTGAAGAGCCCAAGGTGCTGTGTTCGTATACCCGCACGTGTATGTGTGTGAATATGCGTGTATAGCAGCGTGAAAAAAAAAGAAAAGAAAGCAACTTGTACGGGTAGGCAGGACCGACCGAGAAGCGTGTGCGCGGAGCTCCACGGTGCAGTGGCCGTAGGTGGTGGTCTCCGCGCGCAGGGGAGGCGATTGCCTCGAATTCGCTTGTCCCACCTCGTTGCTCTAATACACGACCAACTTCTCAGGTTCCCACCGGCGGCCACAACCACACCAAAGACGGGGGTGCGAGATGACGCCAACTGAGTACCGGGCAGCATCCTGAAAAGAAATATTCAAGAAGACACGACCAGGAGGAAGGTTTCTGCCGCTGAGGGAATCCCTCCTTCCTTGGCTCTCTCCCTCCCCTCTCTTTGTCTGTGAGAGCGTAAGCTACGGAGTCCCGCTCTCAAGAGGGATGCCGCACGGCTGCAGAAGCAATGGTCGTTAAAATTCCGCGTCTTGATTTATACATGCCGCCACAAAAACACCGGCGACTCGCTGCCGGTACACGACGATGTGCGTTAGAGAGAGCGGGACGCCCTCTAACCTCCCTGCCGCCAAAACCCCACGAGGCTTTGTTTTCAGTTTTAATGACCACCTGTCCGTACTTAGTATGGACCCTCCCCAACCCTCCACTGACGTAATGCACGGAAAGGCACGCCAGAGAATTTGCCAGGCTGCTCGAAACTGGCTGTGCAATGCGCACTGCCCTTCCTGGCGCGTGCTTTAGCAGACCCTTAGACCGCCAACTGTGACCATCTTCGTGGAGGCATGGTCGGGCGTTGTGTGAAGGAATGCGGCTCGACATCCTCCCGTAGCGCACGACTTCCCCACTTAACTGCGATGTTTATTAAGAAATATATCCTCAAGGCCATTCGTACCGTTCATTCTTGGTCAGATGTTTTTCAGTATGGTTTTCCATTAAGCTTTTCTGCTTTTACCGTAAGTCATACTTCTGTGCCTTACTTGTTTGTTTTACTTGTCAGTTGACTTCCTTTGTATATATGTGGCAATTGCTAGGCTCGCATAGTTCTTCAAAGAAAAAAAATCCACGTGAGGCTTCCTCTGTGAGCTGTCTAAGTGACGCGTAAGCGTTTCCTACTTATCAATTGCTGTTACGCTTCTATGATGAAGCGATTCTTCCCGGTGCTGTCCAGTATCAACTGCTTGTATTTCCCGCACTTGTTCCACATAGTAGCCTTCCCTATAGAACGTCGTTGTCGGGCGGCCGATATCGCCACGGTGTGTTTTACTTTCTCTCTAGGGCTTATCAGCATATGCAATGGTCCAACAACAAAAGGCGCATCCCGGGACCACCAAAACGCGTTTCGCATGAGATTTGCGAAATGCCGGAAATTTTCTTATGCGTACACTGCTTCATGTCTGCTTTAAATGTTTCCCTCAAGGTATGTTTTTTTTTTTTAACACGGAAGTGTTTTATGCCGAGGTCCACTAAGACTTCGCTGACGTATTTCTGTCATGGATATGACGTTGGTAAACTGCGTACTAACGGATGAGAAAGAAACACTAGAACAAAAAGTTCCGCCGCTGGGAATTGAGCTCATGACCCCACAGTTGCGACGATAGGCTCCAGGCACTCTACTGACCACACCACTGACGTACATGTACTGGGTTCTACAAACGCGCCTTATATCCCTGACATATTCTCTCTTACCTGGTACTCTCTGTTGGCGGGGCTAGGTGGGGTGGCGCCGCTGTCTGTGAGCGGGGAAGTGAAGTACTGCGTCATGACACTAACGAGCGCCGACAGAGAGCGATTAGTTGAGCGTCTCGATGAAAGCGAGGAGCGCATGCTGACCGCGCTAGCATCGAGAAGTAGACGCAGTTACGCTCTTTGCCTTTCGCTTCGTGTTAGCGTGTGACGGCTCGTTGTCGGAGTAGTGCAGCTACCACATGCACCACCGGTGTTTCTCCGCCACCCAGTGCTTCAAGTGTGATAGCCCCGACTAATAAAACTGCTGCAATAAGCGCCGCAGAAAGTCAACGATGTCGACGGGCTCATGTCGGGCCTTGGTGGAGTGAGACACAGGCCAGCAGGACGTGGAACGGCCTCGCCCGTTCGCGGCTCAATCTACGAATATCTGCCTCCCTTCTTGCTGAAACGCAGTGTGGTAGTGTATGCATGAGCATAGGCCTAGGTTACCTGTTACTCGGGAGCGCAAATCGTGTCGTGTCCCTCCACAATTAACGACGCTTTGAAGAAGTGCACATCGAGTGTTTATTATGTGCTTGCTTATGACATATTTGCGTGGGATTCACAGTATGCTGTGTCCAGGCGTATGTTAGCAACCTCAGCTAACACACCGGTTTAATCATGAACATGGGCGTTATTCGTCGCGATGGAGATGTGCCACTTAGCGTCAACATAGGTGCATCCACTTAAAACGATGCTATAGCTGCGATACACTAATAGACATTGTGCAAGCTCTCGTAGATCAATGCACAATTAACATTCAACTACTTCTGTAAAGACACGTTTCACCTTCGTGTTATATACCGATTCCTATGACGGAGGGATCAGACATGTCTTTTTTTTTGCATGCTTACGAACGTTTCAACGAACCCTTGTATTAATTGGATCTGCGTATAGCGCAACAATTCGACGAGACACACTTCAGAGCATTTTGCCGTGTACATGTATATCCCTTGTGTGTGTCCCGCCGAATTGTCGCGCTATGCAACGTCAATTACGCTATACCAACACACCCAGTCTTCAACCTTAGTAGCCTTGCTAGAATATCCTCTCCTTTTACCTTTGATTTGTACCGCCGCTGCCAAGCGTTCATATGGTTCAGATATATTCACATTCTCCAGGCTCTGTCTTTGAAACTCCCCCACCCCTTTCCCCGGTGTAGGGTGGCACACCAGTATTTTCTAGACTAGTTAACATCACTGCCTTTCCTTTCTCTCCTGTTCCTTTCTTGGCATTTAGCCCAGTGGGTAAGAACGTGGGGCCGTAGGTTCGAATTATCTTCTGTAGCCCGCTAATCCGCAAACACTAAGAAGTTTGCGGACAAATTCAGTCTCTTTAATAAGGCCTCTTGCGGAAAGACACCGGTCAACTAATCGCTTACGATGTAGGTGTGAGCTCGTTTATTTGTAAAAAAAAAATTGACTGTTTGGCCGACGTAAGTATACTGCGCGGTAGTAAACACGGACAAGAAGACACAAGGACAAGCGCAGTTTTTGAAACAGAAAAAGAAAATACAAAAAACCTACAAAAAATGAAGATTTAGCTCTTAACAATCAACAAACGAACGTTTGATAAAGCAGATTCATGGTCCACTGTGCGTCACTTGCCAGATAACGTAGCTCTTTATCTAGAAGAGCTAACGGCGGTTTGCTTACGCAGTTTTCTGGTTCCCGTGCCATTTTTTCCGCTTCGACGATCATACGGGTATGATCGTCTTTGTGCCTATACATTACGACCGTGCTTTCGAACTGCGCATGGCAGCCACACTTACTAACATGCTGAGCCAAAAACCTTCATTGCTCTTGCGTCCATTGCGTGCGTGATCGCGCAGGCGCAGTATACTTACGTCGATCATGAATCACCAACTCGCCCAATCGTCCACCTTGACTATTTGGGGAGTATTTCTGGCTCACAGCCGTAAGCGTCATCTACCTCGCGTACTTGCGTTATCACCGCGGTCCCGGCACTTCCCGGTCACGAACGGCGTGCCCGTTATCAGCGCAACATATCATTCTTGATAGGAAAGTGGCCAGAGCCGGGTTTTTAGGAAAGGAAACGCGAGCAAGCCAGATGCCGGTTATAGTTGTGTGGCAGAAATACTCCCCAAATACCAGATTTTTTTCTGGGAGTGTAGAGCAGATCCAGTGTCCGCCATCGCCGGTTTAGCTAATTCACGCCGATATCACCTTTATCCCGCACCAAGCCGTTGCGATATCATCCGAGTCGGTGTAACCGCAATTCGCTTCGTTCACCTGTAAACACCGACCGAGACTGCTGCGTTCCGCGGAAACGCTGATGCCACCGTGAGGCCGACCGAGAGAAGTAGCAGCAACAACGCGTCGACTGGCGATAGCACAGGCGGGGAGATGTCGTCACCGACAGGCGAAGCGTGATACCACCGACGGTAAGAACAGCGAGCAAAAAGCACGGTGGCGGTAGAATGGGCGAGAAATTCGGAGACGCACATGCCATGAGCGGCTGGAAAGCGAGTCGAAACCCCGTCGAAGCGATGGAAGCACCAGAGAGGGGTATCTTGCAGGGTAGGGCCATGTGGCGGCGCAGTTCAAGCAAGCGATTACACTGCCAATTAGTTCATAACTAACATTAGGATAATGAGAGTCTCCGGGGCGTCAGCGGATGCGTCGAGGCGAGAAAAGAATAACGACCGTGTCGCACCCGCGTCCTCGACGTCGCCTATAACGTGTACGTCGAGGTTTCGGTTTTTACCTTTCTTCGAAGTTTTTTTTTCGCTTTTGTTTTTGTTTTGCTATTTACACGATGTCGGGTCTTTTTGTCCCCGAAAATGTCGGTCTCGCGATTCTGCAATAGCCTCGGAACTAGTGCACAAAAGCAGAGGGGGAAGATTTAAGGACAGTGTGAGTTGCCGTCTGGGTGGATGAGAAATGCGCGTTCGTTGTGTGCCCTGTAGGCGATAGCGGTGGGTGAGGACCGTGAGGCGTACATACAGGAGGCGTGCACACACGCGGTTTGGCGGGCGCACGTTGTGCTAACCCAGCGCGAATGAGTTATACACGCCTAATGCCGCGCCCGGTGTACGTCCCGCAGGTCAGGAACCGAGGGCCCCACGAAGCGTGCCAACGTTGTTCGTGCGTGCTTGCGGTTCTGCACACGTGACGCATATATGCGATATGGATACGAGTAAGCGGCCCTTGTCACTGCCTCTTGGAGAGCAGTTTCGACTCATCAGGTGAGGCGTTGCGAAAGCTCGTGCGGCATGTAACATTGTCGCTGGAATGAGACTATCGTCATCCTCTCTAGTTGGGCCGTGCGTGCGTGCGTGGGTGCGTGAGTGGGCGGGTAGGCTCCTTGCCGTCAGGTTGCCACACTGCCTCCTAGCACGCCGTGGTAGTTGGTTGCTGCTTCTGCCACAGCGGTCGCTTCATTCTCCTCGGTCATAGTAAAGAGGGGGCGGGGGGGAGGAGTCGGCGGCATACCACCGGCGCAAATCGACTTCTGGCGCGGGGATGTCCGTGCTCGCAGAAGGTCACGTCCACGGACGCTGTCCGCACCCGTACACGTAGCGCGTTCGTGTACGACGCCGTACACAGCCAAGCCGGGAGAGATGGAAGGCAGAAATGGCGGCCTGCTTACGGCCACGCGTTGGCTGGTCCAGTGGTGCAACCTGCTCCCCGACCCAGTCGGGGCAGAGAGTTCGCGCTTTGGTCATTTTATTAATGCAATAATAAGGCGTGAGAGTCATCGACGATTCATCAACGAGCTCCGCAAGAGCCCATGGCGGTCTCGGGAATTATTCTTGCCGTATCGGAAACACTCCAGTGGTTGTTGTCTTGCGGGAGCATCGTCATTAAACACTTGTCGCATAATAAAGGGCGTTATTTCTTGATACTTTTTCTCTCGTCAGCCTATTTTTTTCTGGACCCATTATTTGTATTGCCAAGCTTGTCCTTCCTGCACAGGTATGAAAAGATCATTTACAGTTAGTAATTATTCGCTTAGTAGTACATGCCACTTCGACGCGCTGGAGAATGACATACGCATTTTTTCATTAGTTATACACTGTCGAACTGTTGTCCGTAAATGAGGTTACCTTTACATCGGAATTGCCTAACTCACGTTCTCTGGCATAGATCGATCGATCAATCAATCAATCAATCAGTCAATCAATCATTTTACGTGCCCATGAACAACCGTAAAGCATTCATGCTGGCGCATCAAAAAATACTAGTACTACTACTACTACTTCTACTACTGCTACTACTACTACTACTACTACTACTACTACTACGTTAGTACTACTGATATAATAATAATAATAATAATAATAATAATAATAATAATAATAATAATAATAATAATAATAATAATAATAATAATAATAATAATAATAATAATCACTCAATCAATCAATCATTTATTTAACGTGCCCAGGAACAACCGTGAGGTCTTTGCGCAGGCGTACGCAAAAAAAGACAATAAAAATAAACAATACAATACAGACAGTCTTCAGAAATAAAAAGAGCAAAAACACGTAGACAAAGAGAAATGAACACAAAAGGGGAGGAGTAAAATAAGACAATATGAGAAATATTGAAGGGGAATAAAAAATTAGATTGCACATATACAACTATGTGGAAAGACGGAGAAGGGAAGACTTTGTACATTGTGCCATACTATGTCAAAAGAGTGCAAAGCTCGGGTAAAAACAATGATTGTGGACTGTGAAAAACGTCAAGATCAAGAAAATAATATTGTAAAGGCTTTGTATTCTGTGAACGTTAGAGTGTCGGAAGAAGCAGGCGGGTACATGAAACGGTCTGTTCTCTCTGGTTAACTTACGCGGAATTCGAAAATTAAAACAGTTGAGAAGTACAGGGCAGGATATGATACCGTGGACTAGCTTGTAAAGAAATAAGAGATCAGAACGATTTCGTCGGCAGTGAAGTGATGGCAGTGATAATGATTCAGCAGTATTTGAACGAGATCCGGAGTCATTTTTAGCAAAGCGATGGTTATATATCCTGAGGATTTTTTTCTGGATTCGTTCAATGGTGTTACCGCTGGATTGAACAATGCCATTCCATATCACGGACGCATATTCAAGTTGCGGACGACATATTGCCGTGTACAATTTGTGTAGGGCCATGGGAGACCTGAATTCTCGAGATATTCTACAAACACATCCGAGAGAACGAAGGCCCCGCATAGCAGCACGCTTAACGTGAGAAGAAAAGTTTAACGCGCTGTCAACAACAACACCAAGATCACTGATTTCATAAATCTTGCATAACGGCACAGAATTGACAGAGTATTGAAATGGCACACTAGATGTTTTGCGAGTGATAGACATGAATTTTGTCTTCGAGGTATTCATAGAAAGGTTATTACCGTTGCACCATTCGGAAAAAGAGCGCAAGTCTGACTGCAGCAAGCGACAGTCGTTAACTGAATGAATTTCCTTAAAAATCTTGATGTCATCGGCATACAAGAGAAAAGAAGAATTACGAATGGCAAAAGAAACATCATTAACGTAAATTAAAAATAGGAGTGGGCCTAATACCGACCTTTGAGGGACCCCACTAGTCACTTTATACAAAGAAGAGGTTTGGCCATTTACGGCAACATAACAAGATCTATTGAGCAGATAGCTGTGCAAGAGATTCACAATCGACAAGTCAACGTCAAAGTTCGCAAGTTTAACCATAATCAGTGTGTGGCTGACTACGTCAAAAGCCTTGCTCAGGTCACAGTAGATTACATCAACCTGTCCTCTCTGAGAAATAGGTGTGGAGGTCTGCGTCATGAAACTAGCGAGATTTGTGGTAGTTGAGCGGCCAGCAAGAAAACCATGTTGATTTGGAATCAATGAGTTTTTCACACTAAAAGCTAAAAGAGCCAGTTCAAAGATCTTTGATGTGGCACATAGTAGAGAAATCGGGCGATAATTAGAAACATCTGTCTTAGAGCCCGACTTAAATACTGGGAAAACACGAGCAGTTTTCCACACGCTAGGAAATGTGGAAGTGTCCAGGCAGTTATTAAATATCGTAGTCAGTACTGGGACAAATATAGTACCATAAGCTTTTAGTATGGCGGAGGGGATGCCATCTGGGCCACATGATAAGGATGGTTTTAAGCGCTTAATGCATTCGCTGATAAGATTTTCATCCAGCGACAAAGCACTGGATGAGCTAACTGCCTTGGGCTGTTGTCTGATATCAGTGCTAGAGTCTGAGGCCTTATAAACGGATGAGAAATGTGTGGCAAAACAGTTAGCGACGGCATGCACTTCTACCCCATTTAAGTCTAGCAGTCTGAAGGACTACTACTACTACTACTACTACTACTACTACTACTACTACTAGTACTACTGCTACTACTACTACTACTACTACTACTACTACTACTACTAATAATAATAATAATAATAATAATAATAATAATTTAAAATAATGATCAGCAACAGCTAAGAAGCCCTTCCTTATTATGCAGTTAAAAGTAAGGCTCAACGCAGTGAATAGGAAAATTAATGTGGTGCACAAACCAATGTGAGATAGACGAACAGGAAAGAATAACCGAGAAGGTTGGCGTAATAGTATGCCATGCAGCATCGTTATTCGCATTTGCAGAGGGCAAAGAAGCAGCGCTCGTCTTACTTCTAGCGCGCAACTATCATACACTGTGGGCGAAGCATCAATTTTTAACACGAAAGTGTTTTATGCTAGGGTCCACTAAGACTTCACTGACGTATTTCCGTCACGGATATGACGTTCGTGAACTGCACACTATCGGATGAGAACGACACACTAGAAGAAAAAGTTCCGCCGCCGGGATTCGAACCCACGACCCCACGGTTCGCGACGATAGGCGCCCGGCATTCTACCGACCGCGCCACTGATGCACATGTACGACGTTCCACAAACGCGCCTTATGTCTCGCATATTCTCTCGCATGGTGCTCTCTGTTTGCGGGGCTAGGCGGGGCGGCGCGGTGCCGCCGTCTGTGAGCGATGAAGTACTGCGTCATGAGACTAACGAGCGCCGACAGAGGGCGATTTGTTGAGCGTCTCGACGCCAGCGAGGAGCGCATGGTACCGCTAGTATCGAGGAGTCGCCCTCGACGCAGTTACGTTCTTTGCCTTTCGCTTCGTGCTAGCGCGTAACGGCTTGTAGTCGGAGTAGTGCAGCTTCCACATGCACCAACGGTGTTTCTGCGCCTCCTATGCTGCTTCTTTGGAAGGGAAAAGATATTGATGCGCACACGCGTAAAAACACGGACTCGGGAGACTAGGACGAGCGCAAACTTTCAACTAATTTTATTTTTTACGGCACTCGCAAAGGCTCTCCTGCAAGAGTCAAAAGCACCCCGTTCCGGTAAGACACCAGGGCCGCAATCCAGGAGCCGCCCTGTAGTGTTGCCCTATACCCACCGCACTTCTCACAATCTGAGCAAGGTTGCGGGCAGGCACGATGTGCCGATGGTGTTTTCAGCCCCGCGCAAGCTGGCAAAGCTCTGCCCGAAAATTTCTTCGGCCAAGAAGAGTCCTGGAGTGTGTGGCATGAAGCACGAAATGTCTTATGTAGCCTGCGCGGTTGGCGTGGTCTATGAGATTCCGCTTTCATGTGGAAAGTCTTATGTCGGGCAGACCGGAAAGTGCATCAACGTTGGTGCAAGGGAACATGAATTGAGTATAATTAATAGAGAAAACGCGCATTTACCAGCACATATCCGACATTGCATGTGCGTACCGAATTTCCGAGCGATCCGAGTTTTGTGCCGAAGCCAAGATAGCACCGCACGGGAACTTTTGGAAGCCATTTTTATCTCAACTAGAGGAAACGCGTGTTTTAGCCAGTCTTCTGTTTCCTTATTGCATGGTGAAAAGAGATTCTTGCGTGGCTTGTTGTGATCTCACAGTGAAAATTCGATTAGCGTTGTGACCACGTGATTGATGGCATATATTGTTAACACGACGAAAAATAAAGTTAGTTGAAAGTTTGCGCTCGTCCGAGTCTCCCGAGTCCGTGTTTTTATGTGTGTGCGCAGCAATATTTTTTTCCTTCCAAATGTGAACCAACTTGCCCAGCAGCAAGTTTTATTGAACCCTACTGCTTCGAGTGTGATAGCCTCGACTAATAAAACTACTGCAAAAAGCACCGCAGAAAGGCAACGATGTCGACGGGCGAATGTCGGGCCTTGGTGGAGTGAGACACAGGCTAGCGGGACATGGAATGGCGTCGCGCATTCGCGGCTCAAGCTAAGAATCTGTGCCTCTCGTGTTGCTGAAGCGCAGTGTAGTAGTGTACATAGGCGTGCGCACGAGGGGCGCAGGGGGGTTGCAAAGTCCGCCCGATACGTTTACTCAATTCTGGCCACGCAGGTTTTGAACGATAATGGAGGCCGAAGGCCCCTAATGGCGCATTCCAAGAACTGTTTACTTCTCATCTTTACTGCCGGTTACCAAGGGACCAACGGCGGGCCATTGTGAGAAGCACCTCATCGTTCTATGTTTTTTTTTTTTCATCCGATGTGAAGAAGCATGTTGTCCGTTGGCCTCGTCTAACGCGCGGGGGGCGGGGGGAGAGGGCGCTACTATGAACACTGACCCACCCCCCCACACACCCCGCACCCACCCCATCCCCTAGTGGGGAACCTTGCGCACGCCTACGGTAGTCGTTTCAGTATGCCTCACTGTCACGGCACACATCGTGGGGACTTGCTGCATCCTATCCGTAGTTAAACTATGGTGGCTAGTTAAACCAAGGAAGAAGTAGGCTTCACAGAACAACGGACAGCAATTTACTTGACACTCACACGTCAGCACGACGACCGAAGGCGCGCAAGGCAGGGCAAGCAGGAGGCGAGAAGCAGGCGAGAAACAACACCAGGCCGCGTGTGGTTCTTGTTGGTGCCAGACGATCAGTTCTTGTTGGAGCTAGACGATCATCACTGCGCGCTATCATCACTACGCGGCGACCACTGCGATCATCCCTACGTGGCGCTATCAAGCCAGCCAGTGAGGGCGTGGATCCTACAATATACATATGCCCAGTGTTGTATTCGTTACCGAAAAAAATAACTAAATGCGTTACTCGTTACGCTAACAAAAAAGGAACGCGTTACCGCCCTACATTACCCACAAAAAAAAAAGGTACGTTACCGAAAAAACTAACGCCCGTTACTTTTGCCGTTACTCCAGGGTCAGAAATTTGAATCTGTGTGCCCTGGCTGCAGGAACCAGAATAACAATTTAATAAACCTCATATTTATATCTCACCTATAACAAAAACAACGATTTTAGCTGAAATACTGATATAACTAGAACACCTTGCACAGGTGTGCCGGAGTTAAGCAATATTATAGTGGCCTAATGTTTACTGTAGAGTTGCATGTGATGGCTTATAACTTCGTGGCACATTGTGAAGCCATTTCTCAAAGTGACAGTAAACAAAAATGAGATTTCGTCATCAACGCTCTCAGGATGTTTTCTGAACAAATATGCAGTAATTCTGACGGAGAGCTTCTGCTAACGTACGAAACATATGCGCAGATCTTGTAGGAATAAAGAAATCCTTAAATTGCATAGTCGTGGGAAAAAAATGTTTGCAGCATAAATAATTTTTGCCTCTTTAATCCATATTATTCCCGCGAAAATTGCAAGTGTTTATGCGAAGGCGTTCGACGTCAGCCTCGCTCGCTCAGGAATTCAACAACCAAAACGTATGCGCGCAGTGAGAAGCAGATAGGTGCAAATTTTATTTTGAAAACAGAACTGATAAACAGCGCTATAGTATTGCAGGGACAACAATTACAACTTGCAGAATTCAAGCAACAACTGTATTTCTAAGCTGTCATCGGACAACATGCATCGCCTCTTAGGGAATTCGTCCGCAGATACGGTAAATAGGCATCTGACGGACGCATTAGATGATACTTCTATTGGGAACGCCGGTTACTCCTATTGCCAACACCTAACCTCAGCAGTCCGCCGCTGCGACCATGGCTGCTGCGACATAAGAATTGCTCTGGGAATGCGGCGCCTATGAGGCGAATGAGTTTTGTGTACTAGTACTCTCGGGATAATTGGGATAAAAAGTAACGAGTAAGGTAACACCACACGTTACCGAAAAATGTTAACGTAAGTACATTACTCGTTACAGTTACGAAATAGTAACGAGGACGTTACTAAATTACCGAAAAAAGCAACGCGTTACCGGTAACGACGTTACTTGTAACGCCTTACCGCCAACACTGCATATGCCCAATTTTGTGATGAAACGTTCAGTTGAAAGCCAGCGATTGTCCTGCATTTATGTCTCATCTAGTGCTTCTTCGTTCGCGCTGCAGAATTTATTTACTACGAACTAGTTAGACAATTCCAAGATTTTTTTACCTAAGATTAATTTCTTTAAAGCGCGATAAAACTTTTCAAAATCTAACAATGAAATATTTCCAAAGGCTGTAAGCTTATTCTTTCGGTCAAAAATTCACAAAATTCATATTCTATTATGTTGCGACGAAACTTTCAAAACTCTAGAAATTTAGGATTTCCGGACGCTATATTGTTATCCCGTACTGGTCATAAAACACCAGAGTTTAGTTGTGAAGCAGTGAATTTACGTGGGGATGAACACCCAAGCACAGTGTTTAAGTTTCACGTATGCGTTACAATAATGTGCAAAACAACTTCTAAACACCCTTTCCTGTGCCGTTGTTGTAGCCGACGTGGTAAAGCGTTCGACTCACAACCGAAGGGACGGTGGTTCGAATCCTGCTGGTGGACTGGACGAGACAAAGAAAAGTCACGCAGTGATGCGGTTACCATGGCTAAAACGCAATGCATGCCGGAAAGACTGGTGGTTCAAATAGCACTGCCGAAATTCCTGAGGATACAATGATGCCGTCATGGGTATATCGAGGCTGTATCGACGCCCACCATTGGAGTTGTGGACAATTGTTGCAATAATGGACACACCGACCCTTAAACGCAGTAGAGGTACCGGCCGGGCCTCAAAAGCACTATCAGGTTTGTTTGTTTTTTTACTTGAATTTGGGTTCACTGCACAGGACGTGGCCACTGGTGCCATGCAACAATTTGGAAGTCCACCAAGCGTCTCCAGCTTCGCACCACTGCGGCACTGTCGCACCACCCCGAAACCTGCTTGTCCCCACTGGAAACAGCTGGGTGGGCGGTCGGCACTGGGGATCAAACCCAGTCAGTTCCATTAATATGCGACGAAACTTAAAAATAATCGAATGATTGAAATAAAGGATCCTTTTTTCCAGGGACCCTCTTGCCGCAATCGCATCCATTAAGAATTCCAAGGGTTTTATCATTTCCTTTAGTTTTGTAGCGATCCCATCACCGGTATTCGAACCAACGCCCTTTTGATTTCTAGCTTAGCACCTTAGCCACTCGGCTACCGGAACGGCACAGCAGCAGTGCTTACAAGTCGGTCAGTGCTCTCTGCATTATTGCCGCGCATAATGTTATAACTATTGCTAGGGTTTTATGTCCAAACCTCGCCGCACGTTGCACTTCAAAAATGTTTTGGTGTGATTGATGACGAAGACTTAATGCTATGTCCTTTATATGCATTTTATTTTTCTATTATTCGAAATACCCATGCATTACGATAAAACAAATCATAGAACCACTTTTTACCAAAAAGGCAAGCCATCAAATCAATTTTAGGAAAATTGCACAAAACACTGGAAAGCAGAGAAACTAATAAGCACAAGCCCTATTTCGTCCAAATATGAGGAACTTTTAAAAATCGAAAAGTACAATAATACAAAAGGCTGTAAGCTTACTATTTAGTCAAGAAATGGACCCAAAATCGATTTAATCCGAATTCGACGAAACTGAAAAATCGAAAAATAGAAGACTTCTAAAGGATGTTGGCTTACTATTTAGGCCGCAAAGGGTCCTGGGCTTACTATTTAGGCCAGAAATGGTCCCTGATTGAATTCATCTGATTTCGAGCAAACACTGAAAAATCGAAAAATAGAAGACTCCAAAGGCTGTAGGTTGACTACTGAGGCCGAAAATGGTCCCAGATCGATTTCATCTGATTTTGAGGAAACATTGAAAAATCGAAAAATAGAAGACTTCCAAGGGCTTACAATTCAGGCCGTAAATCGTCCCAGGTCAATTTCATCTGATTTTAAGCAATACTTAGGCCGAAAATCGTCCCAGATCGATTTCATCTAATTTCGAGGAAACATTGAAAAAACTGTTTGGCTTGTCATTATGTTCAGTCGCCCGGTCTCACACACACACACACACACACACAAACGCACGCACGCACGCACGCGCGCACGCACGCACGCACACACACACACACACACACACACACACACACACACACACACACACACACACACACACACACACACACACACACACTCGACATACCTATACTAAAGGTAAAGGTTTCCGCCCTCTTCAACAGCACTTTTATGACAACAGTATACCCACTACATGTGTGTAAGAGAATGCGCGCACTAATATGTATGCCCTTTGCAATGGGTGGCATGATTTAAACCTGCAGCAATTACGTGCGTGATACTTCTTCGAAGTTGCGATGCAACCACTACGTGTTCGTAAGGGAATACGCGCAGTAATGTGTGTGCCTTTTGTAATGGGTGGCCGGCTTTAAACCACCAACTCGTTATGCAGTTCACATGGTGTAACGCCCGATAGCAATATACGCTTGTACCCCGTTTTACGGCGATATTACATCTCGTACTGTGACACCTGTACACAGGACGCGTATGTTTGTGAAACATTAAAGTTAATATCACTGCAGTTCCAAGCAATGGAGTGGCTCTGTGGTAGAACACCTTCTTGCCGCGCAGACGGCTTGGGTTCGATTGTCACTTGAACGTCAGATTTTTTAATTATTTATTTTATACAAGATAATGATTTTTCGCTCACAACGACACCGACGCCGACGCAGGAATTTCTGCGGAACGAGCTCTTTAACGCTATCGAGTTAAAACGAAAAAATACAAGACTTTCAAAAGCTATACGCTACTAATTTAGGCCGAAAATGGTCCCTGAGATTTGACTTGATTGCGAGGAAGCATTGCAAAATCGGAAAATAGAAGACTTCCAAAGTCGTTAGGCTTACTATTTAGGCCGGAAATGGTACCAGGTCGATTTCACCTGATCTCAAGGAAACATTGAAAAATAAAAATATTAATGATTTCGAAAGGCAATACGCTTACAATTTAGGCTGAAGACGGTAAGAGATCGATCTCATCTGATTTTAAGGAAACATTGAAAAACAGAAAAATACAAGATTTCCAAAGGCTATACTATTTATACGCTTACTATTTAGGCCGAAAATGATCCCAGATCGATTTCATCTGGTTTCGAGGAAACACTGAAAAATCGTAAAGTAGAAGACTTCCGAAGGTTGTAGGCTTACTATTTATGCCGTAAATGGTCCCAGATCGATTTCACCTGATTTGAGGAAACAATAAAAAATTGAAAAATTGAACACTTCCAAAGGCTACAAGCGTAATATCTAGGCCGAAAATTGTCCCCGATCGATTTCACCTGATTTCGACGAAAACAATGAAAAAACAAAATACAAGACTTCCATAGGCTTACTATTTAGGCCGTAAATGGTCCCACGTCGAATTCACCTGATTTCGACGAAACCTTGAAAAACAGAAACATACAAGACTTCCAAAGGCTTACTATTTAGGCCTAAAATGGTCCCAGATCGATTTCACATGATTTCGAGGAAACACTGAAAAACAAAAATACAAGACTTTCAAAGGGTAGGGCTTTCTATTTAGGCGGAAAATGGTCCCATATCGATTTCATTCGATTTCGAGGAGACATTGAAAAATCCAAAACTAGAGGACTTCAAAGGCTATTGGCTTACTATTTAGGCCAAAAACAGTCCGAAATCGATTTTAGCTGATTTCGAAGAAACGTTGAAAAACAAAAACACAAGGCTTCCAAAGGCTTAAGGCTTACTATTTAGGACGTAAATGGTCCCAGATCGATCTCATCTGATTTCGAGGAAACATTAAAAAATAGAAAAATTCAAGACTTCCAAAGGCTATAGACTGACTACTTAGGCCGAAAAAGGTCCCAGATCGTATTCACCTGATTCGAGGAAGCCTTCAAAACGAGAAATATGCAAGACTTCGAAAGGCTATAGGCGCTTACTATTTAGGCCAAAAATGGTCCCAGATCGATTTCTCCTGATTTCGAGGAAACATTGAAAAATAGAAAAGTACAAGACTTCCAAAGGCTATAGGCTGACTATTTAGGTCGAAAATTGTCCAAATCGATTTCACCTGATTTCGAGGAAACATTGAAAATTCGAAAAATAGAAGATTTCCGAGGGCTATAGGCTCAATATTTAAGTCGGAAATAGTCCCATATCGATATCACCTTATATCGAGGAAACATTGAAAATTCCAAAAATAGAAGACTAATAGAAGGCCGGAAATAGAAGGCCGAAAATGCCCCCAAATCGAATTGATCAAAATCCGACGGATCATGAAAAGTCGAAAAAGAAGAAACGGAGGGAAAACTGATTTCTTCAGAATTCGATGAAATTTTGAGAAACCGAAAGACGCTAGATTTTCAAAGGCCATCAGTTTACCTTTTTGGTCAAAAGTACACCCCCATTCGCAAAGAAACTGCGCATAACGAACAAACAATGACTACAAGAGACACAAAAACTGTACGAGCGCTGACGTTACGCTGAATGTACTTTTTCTTTGAGAAAAAATGTGTCGCATCTATGACTGCGCACATCACCTGAAAATCAGCCGAAGTCTGTCAAGAAATCAACATCCTTCTTCGATTGTGATAGTCATGCACTCTAAGAAAAAAAGAGTCAAAAGAGGGTCACGGCCGCGTGACTCTCTTCGGGTGTCCATTTGACCCCTTTTGGTACGTACAGGCAGAGAAAGAGAGTTCGCAATTCGACTGGAGTCACGGGACTCTCCCGAAGCGCGTTTCGATTGGCGGCGCCGCCGTATACGCCATACATATCGCGCGCTTGCCCTCTGGCTGCTCTGGCGCCGTTGTGGCGCGTTGGCTCGACGACGGAGGCGAGGCAACGCGCCACAGCGGCGCCGGGGTGGCGTGCCGCTTCTGTTTTCCTCTCTGTCTCCTCGTCTATTGGAATGCGTTGCGTATTGGTTGTGTTGGTTGCGCGGGTTGTGTGTCTGTTCATGCGCGTCTTCGGTGGTGTTGGTGTTGACGCCGGCTCCGTGCACGAAGTGACGCGGTGACGCTTGGAGGACGGAATGCGGAATATTCCTGGAGCTGCGGACAGGAACAACGGCCGCCAGTTAAAGGGGTCATGAAGCACCCCTTGGGCTTGTTGAAAAAACACATCCTGCGGAAAGCTGGCACGGCTATGAACTGCTCTGCCAAAAAATACAGTCGTGCGCGCCGCGTAAAGGCCACAAGCGGAGCGCGAAGTCAGGCCCGAGGCATGATGGCAGTTTGGCGTCCGGGCCATGGGGCGTCGCTACCGTCGAAACGATTGCAGCGAACCTGGTACGGGCGGGAAGTGAAGGCCTCAGTAAGCCTAATTAAAATAAAATAACGCGGCCACGGTAGTACACAGTAGTAAATAAAAACGTGCTTCTGCATTAAACTATAACCAGCCACGAGTATTACAAGGCAAAGTTTTAAAGAAGTTTTGTAAACATGGCTGTGCGTGGCTCCGCTAGGTACCGCCGCCAGGCCCGAGGCATGATGGCAGTTTGGCGTCCGAGCCATGGGGCGTCGCTACCGTCGAAACGATTGCAGCGAACCTGGTACGGGCGGGGAGTGAAGGCCTCAGTAAGCCTAATTAAAATAAAATAACGCGGCCACGGTAGTACACAGTAGTAAATAAAAACGTGCTTCTGCATTAAACTATAACCAGCCACGAGTATTACAAGGCAAAGTTTTAAAGAAGTTTTGTAAACATGACTGTGCGTGGCTCCGCTAGGTACCGCCGCCATCACGCCTGCGCAGCGCACAAGCAGACGACGCGCAAGCACGAGAGCGCATAGAAACGCAAACTTTACCACCGCAGCGAGGAGCAGCGATGTCGCACCTTTATTGCGGCGTGAAGTGGTGCGATTCCTCGGGGAATGAAGGCGAACACTTCTTCAGAATCCCTGCTGACCACAGGTATTTATACTTTCACTATTATATATTTCCCAAGATGTTCGCAAAGTTCTGATTTCACTGTCGTTGACCGTTATGATTTGAAACTGCTGAATGAACAGCGAATTTTCTTGCTGCCATTCGTTGCTGCAGCTATCTGTTTGAGAAATGGTTACGATAATAAGTTAAAATTAGTGGGCGGGCTGCAGTTTGTGGCTCGACGCGCGTCACCTCTCAAAAGCGGAGCTGTTCGCTAGTTATGGTTGCTCACGTTAGTATATATGTGCGTGCCTCACTGCCTGACGTTACCTCTACTATCTCATGAAATCTAACCAATTCGGATTACCGTGTCATGCAACCGTGTCTTCAGGGTGTTTTGTTACGTGTTACTTTAACTTATGCGTGCTAGTAACATTAACGGAGTGGGATAGTTGTTGTGCTCGCTGCAGCTGTTTTTTTAAGCGCTTTAATGCGTGCGTATACATCATGTCCGTGTAGATTATGGGTGGTGCTCGCAGCCGACGAAAGTATCGCTCGCAAAGTTATTGCGGAGGCCCCAGTAGCGAACTCGGGACACTGCCCTCAGATTCGAATGTGTGCTGCGGTGTTGCACAAGTGAAAACCACCGCGTTCCTCATCTGTGTGTCTGTTTACACACCGACCGCCTGCTCGGATTTTTGTCGCCGTAAATTGTCCGCATTCCTTCCCTTCGGCGTACCTTGCCGCGCTGCTCGACGGGGGACCTTGAACCAAGCGTGATACCCACCTGCCCCTTTTCGCTCTCGGGAAGCTACCGGAAACAGTTTCGATTATCTCTTCATTACTCCCTCGTGATGCTTCCAACGGGCGAAGGCATGGCCAAGCTCGGTTTTGGATGTTCATGAAACAGGCCGCGCTTATCGCGCGGGGCCACTTTTTTTTTCCCTCTCTAATCTGGACCCATCCCCACCGCCACCCTTTCACTTTTCTGTATTTTTTTTTCAATGCGCTGTTTGCGCTAGGCGTTTACACACCATAATTCCTTATAAGCTTTCAATATCGTTTCGACTCGCAAAAGCAGTGGAAAAACAAGAACTCGATCGAGTTGTGTTTCATATATCAAGTTTTAATTCAGAGAATATTGTCGGGATATATGTAATTATCTGTAATTATAATTTAGTGGAGATTAAAAGCAAGCACATTTATTAAGCTTAGTGCCATGCCTTTAAAAGCTTGCAAGTGTATTTACTCTACCAGCTGTTTTTTCACCGTAGGGTGACTAAGTTCGAGTACTTTAATTGCAGACAACCAGTTTACTGCAAGCGAGTTGCCGTCCCTGCTGCTGAGACTGCCCCCCTAGTGTGGAAGGTAGGTGTACCGAACAAGGATCTGTTTCACCTTTCTGCTTGGAATGAAAGGGTACAGAATATTTGATTGGTGGTGCCACTGTAATACTGCACGAATAGCTTGCAAAAAATAAAACAAAGAGCGGTACTATTTTGTATTCTACACCTGCACACTCGAGCAGATTGTTCTCTGAAATTAGAACAGTAGGTAGAAATGCCACAGCTGTTTTTCAATTACCAGTGCTATGAGAACAATTGCTGTACGTAAACCTTAAATGCAGGAAATGTACTCTAGGGGAAAAAAATGTTGTTAGCTTGCACTCATAGAGAAGCATTTTGCATGCTTTCCAGTAAGAATGTCTGAGTGCACTGTTTGCATGGTATGGATGAACTGATAGCATGCTGCACAAACGCAAAATGAAGAAACAGGGAGATAGAGCAGCGAAAATGGCTTTTGGCATCTCACAGTATAAATAGTTTGTACTCTGTCCTGTTTCCGTCCTTACTCCTCTAGTGTTTGTGGAGCTCGGTATGAGTTCACAACAAACCAACCTCCCTGCAAGAAAACTTTGTTGCGTGGTATAGATATCTTTTCTTTTTCTACATCAATGCATAGACTCAGTGCTTTCTTTGTTGAGCTCATTCCATAGAGATGAAAACACTGAGTAGTTTTCCTCAGGCACATGTGAAAATTGCTCCATAAGTCTGTTGCTCAGTATTCACACGTGCAATGCAAAGTGAGGGTATTAAAATACCTGCTTGCCAGCCTTTTATAGCATATTTATTTCTTTTTCAACAGCCGCTTCGCCAAGCACAACCACAAGAAGGCCCACACCACCGTCACAGGTTTCACCAAGTGATGGTAAGTGCAAAAAGTGAGAGAGAGAATTATTGCAAAGTACACATCCTGCATCTGCATAAGGAAGTATGGACCAGTAGTCTTGATGTTTTCCTAGTAGATATGGACACCTAAGCCTGTGTAATATTGTCACAACCTATAATGTTGACAAAACCATACATATAGTTCAGGGCCTGCAACCCGTGATTTAGTTCACGCAATTATTTATATTTCAAATATAAGGTGGGTGCAGTTGGACCTACATGGTTCACACTGAAAATTGTGCTGTCCGATTTGTTGTGATGAGAGTAGCTCTGCGAGATAGGCCAGCGAAATATGATGCACAATCAAGGTGTGCATTCAGTAAATGTGGCTTATGCAGCCCAGATAGCTATTTATGAGATGAATAATTCAAAATCCTCCACTTTGTAATGTCATTGCCTCTGTTCAGCATTTCATGAAATGTTCATTTTTGCAATGCTTTGTGATATTTCCTTAATCATGGATGATTCTTTGAAGATAAAATGCTTGGAATGTATAAATCAATTATGATTCCTGTCTCAGTCGCAGAATACACATTGCTTCCAATGAAAAATGGCATGGCAGCACATAGTGGTCCGTATATTAGTGGCCCTGTGATTGCGCCCTGATAGCTTAATCGTGATTTTTTTTTCTCTACAAGACTGATGAAAGCCTATACCTTCGCATTCTTCCATGTCTTTTTTTTTCAGCTGAGCCTAGTCCGAGCGGCCTCCAATTTTCCAAGGAGGGCAGCAGCGCGGAGCAGATGCAAGAAACGCCAAGAAAGTGGGCGAAGAAAACGCAGCTCTGTGCACACCCTTCGCACCAAAAAGAAGCTGCTAACACTTCACTCACGAAGTGAAAGGTACCGCAAGGCAGTCGGTCAGATGAAAAAAGGGACGAGGCGAGGCGAGTAACGCAGCAGGAGGTTTTAAACAAGCTTGAACCGGATTTGTCAAAGGACCTTTTTTGAACTGCTTAAAGCACGAATCAGGCTTGGTACATTCCCCCCCAAAAAAAACATTGGTCCAAATGGATGAAACAATTCACTCTCAATTCACGCTTCCTCAGAGAAATGCTTCACTTGCCACATGTGCGGACACTCAGGTGCTGGCTGGCAGACATCCCAATGACACCTGGTATCATTCCAGGTGCCATGGATGCAATAGAATCAATCATTAAAGCTTGGCCTCTGCAAGACAAAGCATGCTGTCTTTTATTCGATTAAATAGCCTTGAAAAGACATTTGATGTACGATCATCAAAAGATATAGTGATTGGCTACACATATGATGGAAACACAAGGACTTCTCGTGTGGCAAATGCAGCCATTCTAATGGCTGTGTCTGGCATATCGAGAATTTGGATGCAGCCAGTAGCCTTTGCAGTGTCCCGCAATGCAACGTCAGCTCTTGCAATGCACAAGCTGCTATTAGATGTAATTATGCAGCTTGAAAAAAAAAGGTCTTTTGGTAAAAGTGGTCATCTATGATCAAGGGTCAAACAATGTCAGCCTGTCAAGAATGCTGATCCATTCTCTTCATGAACCATGTTTTACTGTCAACAACTGCAAACTATACTTCATGTTTGACATCCCACACCTGATAAAATGCACGCGGAATAATTTGAGAAAACACAAGCTCACGATTGGCTCCGAGGTTGTTGACTGGGCGTACATTGAAACCTTTTACAAAATACTCGCAAATCACGCCTCTAACACACCAACTGAACATCTAAAAAGAAAGATTGCTAAGGAAGCTCAAAGAGCAACATATCTACAAGATGCCCTTTGCTGACACACGGCCGCTGGATAAAAAGTGCGCTTTTTCATCCAGCGGCCGTGGCTGACATAAGAGTGAAGTATGCCACACAAGTATTCAGTGAATCTGTCTCTGTGGCACTCCCCACTCTCATTGCCATTCAAGAGCTTCCTCTTGATGCTAAATTTACAGCTCTGTTCACAGAAAGAATGGATAAGATTTTTGACAGCCAGAACAGTTCGACCCCAAAAATCAGGATGATAAGTTGCGGTATGCAATGATTGATGGGTCGGAACACCGTGCTTCCCTTGAGTCATGCATCAGTTGGATTGCCCAATGGCACTTTGGTAGTCCTCGGGACAAGCAGCCGCGCACTGTTAAAGGTTGGCAGATTAGAATCAAAGCCTTGTTGTTGCTGTGGACTGGTTTAAAAGAGGACTTTGATTTCACTCATCTTTTCACACGTTGATTGCAGCAAGATCCCCTAGAAAACTTTTTTGGAATCATTTGTCAAAAACATGGCTGCAATGAGACACCAAATGTGTACCAATTCGTGGCGGCTCTAAAACATATTTGGATTGGCAAGCTCTTCAAGCTTTCTCAAGGAAACTGTGAGGTGACAACAATTGCTTTCCTCAACAACTTGGAGAGTGCATCTGCATTGTTGTCAACTATAGCAGCACACCAACCACAAGCCACAGCACGCAGCAGGCCTCTGATTCATCTGATGTGCAGGCATCTTCACAAGATGCGACCGACATGGTGTATGAAAATGTTGTGTACCATGTCGCTGGTACTCTTGTGAACAGCTTTCTTGAACTGAGGACTAGTGAGTGCATATGTGAGAGAACACTCCTTGAAGTGGATGGAGGCTCTCTCCATGGACGACACCAATTCTTTGCACTACTCAAGGAAAGTGGTGTACCCGAGAAACTCCTCGGTTCCATTGCAGTAACCTCTGAATCATGTCTGAATTACATAAAGGAATTAGATTCGGCCTTCAGACATGAAATCAACTATTGTGCACATTTTTCCAATGTGTGCAAAAATCTGGTGGAAAGGATGCCAATCCGGCAAGCTATTTTCTGTTCAGTTGGCTGCACTGAGAAATTTCTTAATATTCTGCCGCACAAGGCTACATTGGCACATTACATTTGTAAACAAAAACACACGAGAAACAAAGTCAAGGCACAGTGCTTCTGCCAGCAATACGTAAAGTAGCAGGCTAAATTTATCCTGTGCCTTTCTAGAACATGATTATGTAAATTGGATTTCTAGTGCAGCCTTCTGCACCCATTTCCTATCCATTTTTAGATGTGTTGCACTATTTCTTTTTTATGTGTGTATGTACGTATTTTTATGTATATATGTATATTTTATGTAGGTATATATTTATATATGTGTATTTATAATTCTGCTGTGGTTGTATGTAATGCATTGACTACTTTTGCTCCTGCTGCGTTACTTTTGTATTATACAAGTTTAACCGACTAACTTTTTTTTTGAAGCCTTGTGTGCCCCTATCAGCATGAGTATTACAACCAGAGGTTCTGGATTGCTTTAGTATTGGGAAATGCCAACACTTCCAAAATGCACTGGAAAACCCTGCTCGTTCTGCTTTCTTTCTGTTTGCTTGACATGGTTTGGAAGGCAATCAAACATCCAGCCTCCCAAAAAATGCCAAAATTTATATAATACTGACGACTCGTTTTACACTGAAGCAGTCTTTACAACAGTAACAGTGTGATTAATTCACAATGAACGTTGCAAAAATAGGTTGATTAATAAAAAATGTGGAGGTTTTATGTCCAAAAACCATGATACGAATATGAGGCATGCAGTAGTGGAGCACTTCAAATATTTTGAGCACCTGGCGTTTTTTTAACGTGCACCTAAATCTAGGCAGATGGGCCTCAAGCGTATTGCATCCATTGATATGCAGCCGGGATTCAATCCCACTACGTTCGGGCCAGCAGTTGAGCACCGTAACCACTAGACCACTGTGACGGGCCACGAAGGTTGAAGCATGCATGAATTCAGGTGCTCGCCAAGTCCAAAAGATTTTCAGCACCCAGGGGCTCTGTCACTTTTCAATTACAAACCTCTGGTCATGACTGTTGTGCCACTGCAAAGAACTGATGGTGTCAGCTATTCACAGGCATAAAAGATACATTGATGAAGTGCTCAGCTCTGTGAGGATTCCAGAGGGGTTTGTGCAGAAGCTGCGACTCGGTTGACATGCATGTTAGTTTGAAATAGAAGCATGCATCCATACTCACTGAAACTATTCACAACGTACTGTTTGTGTAGAGCAACTGTGTTTCTTGTTTAACTAAACTCTGCAAACTCCGACATTCCACTTCCTGAACCAACGAATGACAAGCGATGCAGTTCTAGTTAATGACACATTATGATGAACTGTGCAGCGTTCCCCATCTGCAATTTAAGTACTGCTCAGAAAATCTTCTGACATTGTGATGGATCCAACATGATACCTGGTAGAAAAATAATAGGGAAGCTGCGTTCAACTTTGCACTTTACTCTACTTATTTCTTTGATAAGATGCTTATCTTCGTGTATATTTCATGTTACCTTGAGTATTTTCGCACCACTTCCAACTTGACTAATGACCTGTGATCATTCCTGTTGTTCACCAATCACAACCACAATGTTTCCACAAATTTCAAAGGTCACCTCTGCAACTGAGTCTAGACCATTCTTCGTTGCGTTTTTCTCCCTTTATTACTTGAAAATTAAAGCATCGCGTGTCTTGTTCACATCACGTGAGCTTGCCTGCAACACATTTACCTGGAGGAAACATGATCAGGGATAGCTGAGCCAAACGGTAGATTTGTCTCACTGCTTTTACAAAATAATATGCTGTAGCACTGCAGCATATTATGACATTGATCTACTTATGCTCCATGGGTTCGTCTACATGAGCCAAAGGCTATGACTGTTAGGTGCACTTTCTGTGTACATATATGCAAAAGTATGTGTGTGTGTGTGTGTGTATGTGCAAAAGGGAGTGACACAACGCAGGGCAATAAAAAAAAGTACAGGAAAGGGTGTTTTTCCTATACCCCTTGTTTTCTTCGGCTTGCGTTGCGTCATTATCTTTTGCACAGTATGCACCAACCATTCGAACAACTTGTTTTGTTATGATATATTTCAATGCGCGGGATTGTTTCGCTTCATGCTGCTAGTCATAATCTGTACAACTCGTATGTGTACACTTATTTACGCTGATGTAGCACTTTATATGCTTACCCTGCTTATGTGATTGTATTATGCTGTATTATGCGTTTTCGTATCCTATTTATATTGTACGCGTGCTCGATGTACGCATTCCTGTATTCAGGTTTTACCACAGCAGTATTTCGAATCTTTTTCGTTTTCTTTTGTTATTGTTACCGATATTATAGCCTAAATATTGCCTAAACGTGCAGCAATTTACGTTTCCTTCAATAAAATGTCATGTGAAGAAAGTTATATGCGCTTTTTGCTTCTCGAGCGAGCGCCGAAAGCGGCTGCTATGCAGCTGCGACGGCGCCGCTCGCCACCATTCGCCATGCTACCACAGAGGCTACAACGAAGCAGAAAAACACTGCACACATTACGTACGTACATCGGCAATAAAGAGAGAAGACAGTGCAGTAGCAATTAGTGCGCAAACGCTCGAACCGACGTCGCGGCCGCGGGGCCGGTGGCACCACGAGCGAGGAAGCGACCGCGAACGGGCGCGGCCATATTGGATTTTTTCCTTTCGGATTGGCTCGCCTCCAGCAGAAATCCAAAATCCAGTCAATCCCCGCCGCTCCCAGGAACCGCCACCGTCGCCGGAAGCGGAAAAACGTCCCCATTGGCCCTATGGGTATGTCACTCCACTGGCCATGGGGAGTCGCTACCGTCGAAACGACTGCAGCGAACCTGGTACGGGCGGGAAGTGAAGGCCTCAGTAAGCCCAAATAAAATAAAATAACGCGGCCACGGTAGTACACAGTAGTAATTAAAAACGTGCTTCTGCATTAAACTATAACCAGCCACGAGTATTACAATAAAGTTGTTTACTACTGCATTAAACTATAACCAGCCACGAGTATTACAAGGCAAAGTTTTAAAGAAGTTTTGTAAACATGACTGTGCGTGGCTCCGCTAGGTACCGCCCGCCATCACGCCTGCGCAGCGCACAAGCAGACGACGCGCAAGCACGACAGCGCATAGAAACGCAAAACTTTACCACCGCAGCGAGGAGCAGCGATGCCGCACCTTATTGCGGCGTGAAGTGGTGCGATTCCTCGGGGAATGAAGGCGAATACTTCTTCAGAATCCCTGCTGACCACAGGTATTATACATTCACTATTATATCTTCCCAAGATGTTCGCAAAGTTTGATTTGACTGTCGTTGACCGTTATGATTTGAACTGCTGAATGAACAGCGAATTTTCTTGCTGCCGTTCGTTGCTGCAGCTATCTGTTTGAGAAATGGTTTACGATAATAAGTTAAAATTAGTGGGCGGCTGCAGTGTGTGGCTCGACGCGGCGTCACCTCTCAAAAGCGGAGCTGTTCGCTAGTTATGGTTGCTCACGTTAGTGTATATGTGCGTGCCTCCAGTGCCTGACGTTACCTCTACTATCTCATGAAAGCTAACCAATTCGGATTACCGTGTCATGCAACCATGTCTTCAGGGTGTTTTGTTACGTGTTACTTTAACTTATGCGTGCTAGTAACATTAACGGAGTGGGATAGTTGTTGTGCTCGCTGCAGCTGTTTTTTTTAAGCGCTTTAATGCGTGCGTATACATCACGTCCGTGTAGTTTATGGGTGGTGCTCGCAGCCGACGAAAATATCGCTCGCAAAGTTATTGCGGAGGCCCCAGTAGCGAAACTCGGGACACTGCCCTCAGATTCGAATGTGTGCTGTGGTGTTGCACAAGTGAAAACCACCGCGTTCCTCATCTGTGTGTCTGTTTACACACCGACCGCCTGCTCGGATTTTTCTCGCGCTGCTCGACGGGGGACCTTGAACCGAGCGTGATACCCACCTGCCCCTTTTCGCTCTCGGGAAGCTCCCGGCAACAGTTTCGCTTATCTCTTCATTACTCCCTCGTGATGCTTCCAACGGGCGAAGGCATGGCCAAGCTTGGTTTTGGATGTTGATGAAACAGGCCGCGCTTATCGCGCGGGGCCACTTTTTTTTTCCTCTCTAACCTGGACCCATCCCCACCGCCACCCTTTCACTTTTCTTTTTTTTTTTTCAATGCGCTGTTTGCGCTTAGCGTTTACACATCATAATTCCTTATAAGCTTTCAATATCGATTCGACTCGCAAAAGCAGTGGAAAAACAAGAACTCGATCGAGTTGTGTTTCATATATCAAGTTTTAATTCAGGGAATATTCTCGGGATATATGTAATTATCTGTAATTATAATTTAGTGGAGATTAAAAACAAGCACATTTATTAAGCTTAGTGCCATGCCTTTAAAAGCTTGCAAGTGTATTTACTCTACCAGCTGTTTTTTCACCGTAGGGTGACTTAAGTTCGAGTACTTTAATTGCAGACAACCAGTTTACTGCAAGCGAGTCGCCGTCCCTGCTGCTGAGACTGCCCCCCTAGTGTGGAATGTAGGTGTACCGAACAAGGACTGTCTCACCTTTCTGCTTGGAATGAAAGGGTACAGAATATTTGGTTGGTGGTGCCACTGTAACACTGCACGAATAGCTTGCAAAAAATGAAAACAATGAGCGGTACTATTTTGTATTCTACACCTGCACACTCGAGCAGATTATTATCTGAATTAGAACAGTAGGTAGAATGCCACAGCTGTTTTTCAATTACCAGTGCTATGAGAACAATTGCTGTACGTAAACCTTAAATGCAGGAAATGTACTCTAGGGGAAAAAAAGGTTGTTAGCTGCACTCATAGAGTAGCATTTTGCATGCTTTCCAGTAAGAATGTCTGAGTGCCCTGTTTACATGGTATGGATGAACTGATAGCATGCTGCACAAACGCAAAATGAAGAAACAGGGAGATAGAGCAGCGAAAATGGCTTTTGGCATCTTACAGTATAAATAGTTTGTACTCTGTCCTGTTTGCGTCCTTACTCCTCTAGTGTTTGTGGGCTCGGTATGAGTTTCACAACAAACCAACCTCCCTGCAAGAAAACTTTGTTGCGTGGTATAGATATCTTTTCTTTTTCTACATCAATGCATAGACTCCAGTGCCTTTCTTTGTTGAGCTCATTCCACAGAGATGAAACACTGAGTAGTTTCCTCAGGCACATGTGAAAAGTGCTCCATAAGTCTGTTGCTCGTATTCACACGTGCAATGCAAAGTGAGGGTATTAAAATACCTGCTTGGCCAGCCTTTTATAGCATATTTATTCTTTTTCAACAGCCGCTTCGCCAAGCACACCCACAAGAAGGCCCACACCACCGTCACAGGTTTCACCAAGTGATGTTAAGTGCAAAAAGTGAGAGGGAGAATTATTGCAAAGTACACATCCTGCATCTGCATAAGGAAGCATGGACCAGTAGTCTTGATGTTTGCCTAGTAGATGTGGACACCTAAGCCTGTGTAATATTGTCACAACCTATAATGTTGACAAAACCATACATATAGTTCAGGGCCTGCAACCCGTGATTTAGTTCACGCAATTATTTATATTTCAAATATAAGGTGGGTGCAGTTGGACATACATGGTTCACACTGAAATTGTGCTGTCCGATTTGTTGTGATGAGAGTAGCTCTGCGAGATAGGCCAGCATAATATGACGCATAATCAAGGTGTGCCTTCATGTAAATGTGGCTTATGCAAGCCCAGATAGCTATTTATGAGATGAATAATTCAAAATCCTCCATTTGTAAATGTCATTGCCTCTGTTCAGCATTTCATGAAATGTTCATTTTTGCAATGCTTTGTGATATTTCCTTAATCATGGATGATTCTTTGAAGATAAAATGCTTGGAATGTATAAATCAATTATGATTCCTGTCTCAGTCGCAGAATACACATTGCTTCCAATGAAAAATGGCATGGCAGCACATAGTGGTCCGTATATTAGTAGCCCTGTGATTGCGCCCTGATAGCTTAATCGTGATTTTTTTTCTCTACAAGACTGATGAAAGCCTATACCTTCGCATTCTTCCATGTCTTTTTTTTTCAGCTGAGCCTGGTCCGAGCGGCCTCCAAGGAAGGGGGGCAGCAGCGCGGACGCAGAAAGTGGGCGAAACGAAAACGGGCTCGAAGAAAACACAGCCTGTGCACACCAAAAGAAAAAGAAGCTAACACTTCACTTCAAGTGACGAAGGTGCAAGGTACCGCAAGGCAGTGAAAAAAAAAAAAACGAGGCGAGGCGAGTAACGCAGCAGGAGGTTTTAAACAAGCTTGAACCGGATTTGTCAAAGGACCTTTTTTGAACTGCTTAAAGCACGAATCAGGCTTGGTACATTCCCACCCCCCCCAATAAAAAAACATTGGTCCAAATGGATGAAACAATTCACTCTCAATTCACGCTTCCTCAGAGAAATGCTTCACTTGCCACATGTGCGGACACTCAGGTGCTGGCTGGCAGACATCCCAATGACACCTGGTATCATTCCAGGTGCCATGGATGCAATAGAATCAATCATTAAGCTTGGCCTCTGCAAAGACAAAGCATGCTGTCTTTTATTCGATTAAATAGCCCTGAAAAGACATTTGATGTACGATCAATCAAAAGATATAGTGATTGGCTACACATATGATGGAAACACAAGGACTTCTCGTGTGGCAAATGCAGCCGTTCTAATGGCTGTGTCTGGCATATCGAGAATTTGGATGCAGCCAGTAGCCTTTGCAGGTCCCGCAATGCAACGTCAGCTCTTGCAATGCACAAGCTGCTATTAGATGTAATTATGCAGCTTGAAAAAAAGGTCTTTTGGTAAAAGTGGTCATCTATGATCAAGGGTCAAACAATGTCAGCCTGTCAAGAATGCTGATCCATTCTCTTCATGAACCATGTTTTACTGTCAACAACTGCAAACTATACTTCATGTTTGACATCCCACACCTGATAAAATGCACGCGGAATAATTTGAGAAAACACAAGCTCACGATTGGCTCCGAGGTTGTTGACTGGGCGTACATTGAAACCTTTTACAAAAATACTCGCAAATCACGCCTCTAACACACCAACTGAACATCTAAAAAAGAAAGATTGCCAAGGAAGCTCAAAGAGCAACATATCTACAAGATGCCCTTTGCCGACACACGGCCGCTGAATAAAAAGTGCGCTTTTTCATCCAGCGACCGTGGCTGACATAAGAGTGAAGTATGCCACACAAGTATTCAGTGAATCTGTCTCTGTGGCACTCCTCACTCTCATTGCCATTCAAGAGCTTCCTCTTGATGCTAAATTTACAGCTCTGTTCACAGAAAGAATGGATAAGATTTTTGACAGCCAGAACAGTTCGACCCTAAAAAATCAGGACGATAAGTTGCGGTATGCAATGATTGATGGGTCGGAACACCGTGCTTCCCTTGAGTCATGCATCAGTTGGATTGCCCAATGGCACTTTGGTAGTCCTCGGGACAAGCAGCCGCGCACTGTTAAAGGTTGGCAGATTACAATCAAAGCCTTGTTGTTGCTGTGGACTGATTTAAAAGAGGACTTTGATTTCACTCATCTTTTCACACGTTGATTGCAGCAAGATCCCCTAGAAATCTTTTTTGGAATCATTTGCCAAAAACATGGCTGCAATGAGACACCAAATGTGTACCAATTCGTGGCGGCTCTAAAACATATTTGGATTGGCAAGCTCTTCAAGCTTTCTCAAGGAAACTGAGGTGACAACAACTGCTTTTCTCAACAACTTGGAGAGTGCATCTGCATTGTTGTCAACTAGCAGCACACCAACCACAAGCCACAGCACGCAGCAGGCCTCTGATTCATCTGATCTGCAGGCATCTTCACAAGATGCGACCGACATGGTGTATGAAAATGTTGTGTACCATGTCGCTGGTACTCTTGTGAACAGCTTTCTTGAACTGAGGACTAGTGAGTGCATATGTGAGAGAACACTCCTTGAATGGATGGTGGCTCTCTCCGATGGACGACACCAATTCTTTGCACTACTCAAGGAAAGTGGTGTACCCGAGAAACTCCTCGGTTCCATTGCAGTAACCTCTGAATCATGTCTGAATTACATAAAGGAATTAGATTCGGCCTTCAGACATGAAATCAACTATTGTGCACATTTTTCCAATGTGTGCAAAAATCTGGTGGAAAGGATGCCAATCCGGCAAGCTATTTTCTGTTCAGTTGGCTGCACTGAGAAATTTCTTAAAATATTCTGCCGCACAAGGCTACATTGGCACATTACACTTTGTAAACAAAAACACACAAGAAACAAAGTCAAGGCACAGTGCTGCTGCCAGCAAAAACAGTAAAGTAGCAGGCTAAAATTTATCCTTGCCTAGAACATGATTATGTAAATGGATTTCTAGTGCAGCCTTCTGCACCCATTTCCTATCCATTTTTTAGATGTGTTGCACTATTTCTTTTTTTATGTGTATATGTACGTATTTTTATGTATATATGTATATTTTATGTAGGTATATATTTATATATGTGTATTTATAATTCTGCTGTGGTTGTATGTAATGCATTGACTACTTTTGCTCCTGCTGCGTTACTTTTGTATTATACAAGTTTAACCGACTAACTTTTTTTTTTGAAGCCTTGTGTGCCCCTATCAGCATGAGTATTACAACCAGAGGTTCTGGATTGCTTTAGTATTGGGAAATGCCAACACTTCCCAAAATGCACTGGAAAACCCAGCTCGTTCTGCTTCTTTCTGTTTGCTTGACATGGTTTGGAAGGCAATCAAACATCCAGCCTCCCAAAAAAAGCCAAAATTTATATAATAATGACGACTCGTTTTACACTGAAGCAGTCTTTACAAACATTAACAGTGTGATTAATTCACAATGAACGTTGCAAAAATAGGTTGATAATAAAAAATGTGGAGGTTTTATGTCCAAAAACCATGATACGAATATGAGGACATGCAGTAGTGGAGCACTTCAGATATTTTGAGCACCTGGCATTTTTTTTAACGTGCACCTAAATATAGGCAGATGGGCCTCAAGCATATTGCATCCATTGATATGCAGCGGGATTCAATCCCACTACGTTCGGACCAGCAGTTGAGCACCGTAACCTACTAGACCACTGCGACGGGCCACGAAGGTTGAAGCATGCATGAATTCAGGTGCTCACCAAGTCCAAAAGATTTTCAGCACCCAGGGGCTCTGTCACTTTTCAATTACAAACCTCTGGTCATGGACTGTTGTGCCACTGCAAAGAACTGATGGTGTCAGCTATTCACAGGCATAAAAGATACATTGATGAAGTGCTCAGCTCTGTGAGGATTCCATAGGGGTTTGTGCAGAAGCTGCGACTCGGTTGACATGCATGTTAGTTTGAAATAGAAGCATGCATCCATACTCACTGAAACTATTCACAACGTACTGTTTGTGTAGAGCAACTGTGTTTCTTGTTTAACTAAACTCTGCAAACTCCGACATTCCACTTCCTGAACCAACGAATGACAAGCGATGCAGTTCTAGTTAGTGACACATTATGATGAAACTATGCAGCGTTCCCCATCTGCAATTTAAGTACTGCTTAGAAAATCTTCTGACATTGTGATGGATCCAACATGATACCTGGTAGAAAAATAATAGGGAAGCTGCGTTCAACTTTGCACTTTACTCTACTTATTTCTTTGATAAGATGCTTATCTTCGTGTATATTTCATGTTACCTTGAGTATTTCGCACCACTTCCAACTTAACTAATGACCTGTGATCATTCCTGTTGTTCACCAGTCACAACCACAATGTTTCCACAAATTTCAAAGGTCACCTCTGCAACTGAGTCTAGACCATTCTTCGTTGCGTTTTTCTCCCATTATTACTTGAAAATTAAAGCATCGCGTGTCTTGTTCCCATCACGTGAGCTTGCCTGCAACACATTTACCTGGAGGAAAACATGATCAGGGATAGCTGAGCCAAATGGTAGATTTGTCTCACTGCTTTTACAAAATATGCTGTAGCACTACAGCATATTGTGACATTGATCTACTTATGCTCCATGGGTTCGTCTACATGAGCCAAAGGCTATGACTGTTAGGTTCACTTTCTGTGTACATATATGCAAAAGTATGTGTGTGTGTGTGTGTGTGCAAAAGGCAATGACACAACACAGGGCAATAAAGAAAAGTACAGGAAAGGGTGTTTTTCCTATACCCCTTCTTTTCTTCGGCTTGCGTTGCGTCATTATCTTTTGCACAGTATGAACCAACCATTCGAACAACTTATGTTATGATATATTTCGATGCGCGGGATTGTTTCGCTTCATGCTGTTAGTCATAATCTGTACAACTCGTATGTTTACACTTATTTACGCTGATGTAGCACTTCTTTATATGCTTACCCTGCTTATGTGATTGTATTATGCTGTATTATGCGTTTTCGTATCCTATTATATTGTACGCGTGCTCGATGTACGCATTCCTGTATTCAGGTTTTACCACAGCAGTATTTCGAATCTTTTTCGTTTTCTTTTGTTATTATTACCAAAATTATAGCCCAAATATTGCCTAAACGTGCAGCAATTTACGTTTCCTTCAATAAAATGTCATGTGAAGAAAGTTATATGCGCTTTTTGCTTCTCGAGCGAGCGCCGAAAGCGACTGCTATGCAGCTGCGGACGGCGCCGCTCGCCACCATTCGCCATGCTACCACAGAGGCTACAACGAAGCAGAAAAACAACTACACACATTACGTACGTACATCGGCAATAAAGAGAGAAGACAGTGCAGTAGCAATTAGTGCGCAAACGCTCGAACCGACGTCGCGGCCGCGGGGCCGGCGGCACCCGAGCGAGGAAGCGACCGTAAACGGGCGCGGCCATATTGGATTTTTTCCTTTCGGATTGGCTCGCCTCCAGCAGAAATCCAAAATCCAGTCACTTACCGCCCATCCCAGGAACCGCCACCGTCGCCGGAAGCGGAAAAACGTCCCCATTGGCCCTATGGGTATGTCACTCCACTGGCGAAGTTGCCGTTTCCCCAGCCCAGGCGCCCTCTTTTTCAAACAGAGGCCGGTTCTCACTCTCGTCGGTGGGCGGGGCGTCTGGCAGTTACGTTTCGCAAGAGACATCCGCAAGAGACATAGCTTATTGGCCGATAGCCGACGTAAATCGAGAGCGGCGTTCGGATCAGATGCGCTTCTTGCCGCGGGGTGCCGCCACTTGCCGGCGCCGCACTCCTCAGCACTCCTCATACACGGTAGCCGCACTCGCGCAAGCGAATCACAGCGGGAGAGCGATCGCGTTTCATGACGCGCACTGACTTCTTCCCCCGTAACTCTTTCCCCGTGTCATCCCTCCCTGTCTGACGCCGGCTCCGTGCACGAAGTGACGCGGTGGACGCCGTGACGCTTGGAGGGACGGCATATTCCTGGAGCTGCGGACAGGAACAACGGGCGCCAGTTTAACGGTGAGTGTACTGCTTTCGTAGGTACTAATTATACAGCTTTAGCTGGGCGTCTGCAGCAGCTCTGCGGAAGTTATCTGCCAGCCATTTCCAACAACAGCCTGTGTCCGCAGGGCTGTTGCGGATGCCCAACTAAAGCTGTCAGTTAACGAGTTGCCACCGTTATGCGCGTTGCTGTACAAGCTCCCATAAAGTGAGCGATGCAAACAATTATCGAGGGTCATTTCTTGCTGATCGCACGTCGTGTCTGCACTACTGAAGGTGCAAGATGTCGTATTGAGATGCACTTTAGTCTACTTCATAATAACATTTCCATCGACCTTGAGTGTGTAGCGTGCTTCGGCGCGTGGGAACATGAAAAAAAAAAAAAAATGCCTGTGTACAGAACGCTCAGACGCACTATATATAATGGTTTTTGTTGGCTTAAAGACGGTAGTTTGAGGTGCAGATATAGTACGGTGCTTCCAGAACGTACGCGGTCATTCAAGTTGGACACGCTTCACCGGTAAAGTGAAAGAGCTCTAGACTTTCGACGGCGCGCGTTGGTGCGGCCGCGGCCGTGCACTCTTCCCTCGTTTCTGTTTGCTGTTTTCGTGATTTGCATACACTGCGATGACGTTGGGCGTTATTACAGAATCGAGTGAGTGTGCGTGATTGTGGGAGCTATGTGCAGCAATTCTAGAATATGACTTGTCTGATCTCGACGTCAAAAAACTTGGTTCCTGACCATGCCTGTTTGCATTTGTTCTTTTGTTTCTGGCCTTTATTATGTCTGTGTGAACCACTTATTGTGTAGGTTTTGCAAACCTTTACTGCAATTTCATTTTCTCATCATAATATCCCGTTCTTATTTTCAGATAACGTTTTTCATGGTGCTCACGCTGCACAGGAGCGAGAACCTAGCAAGCCACAAGTCTGATGTCTCCAGCCGTCAGCATTTCTTGATTTATTCTTAATCATAAGAATAAATATAGAAACATGATGCAAATTTCTGCTGTTTATTTAGCACCATATGACACTGTGCACATCACAGTCACACATTTTAGTTGGCTGTACTCATACAAGCATGTAAATGAGGAACACCTTAACTTCTTAATTGGAAATCACTGACCATCTTTTCGCGCTTTATAACTTTGCTAGAAAATATGTGCTGTTTTGACGAGTTTTATTAAAATAATGCTAAAATTGAACTATTGTTTTTTTGCAGTCGCTGCGCAGAACGGCAAGTATTATTGAACTTGCTTAAAATGAATACTCCACTATTTTCAACAGTAGTCGCGCAAAAGTAGGGCAAGGGTCAAAGGAGTAGCTTTAACATACTTGTGGAGTCGCTTGACGCTTCGGTGTGGCTCACATGACCCCCGTAGGAGCGTTACCGGCAAGAGTCGTCTGACTCCCTATAAGTGGTAACGTGATCCTCCGGATAATAGTTTTTCCACTCTTCCTAGAGGGTCAGGGGAGTCTCCTAGAGCGAGCCGACCCTGACCCACCAAGAGAGTCACCGCGACTATTTAAAGAGAGTCCTATACGTGGCAAGTCAGAACTCTCCGAAAAGAGTCACGCATACTCTTTTTTTTCTTAGAGTGTGGCGTTTTGACTTTACTTGTAGAAAGGGTAATCAAACATACTGAATATTATGCCGTCCGGGGCTATCATGCGGCCGATTCTAAAACGTGGTGTTTTTCAAGAGAGCAACGTGCGAGTGAACATAAACTGGACGTTAGGAGCAAACATGCAGGGTTATTACTCTTTATCATAAACAGAGTGAAAGCACTTCTTTTTCGATACCACGACATTGTTTCCAAGACCGCATGATAAGCGCTAAGGCGTAATCATTGAGGCATATATTTTTTTTTAAACTGGAAGGAAGTAGTCATCATAAGCGTGCGCTTGAGGGGCGCGGGGGGAGGGGGGGGGGTCGCAAACGTTGTCGCAAACTAGTCACGACTTCCAGACAGTTGGCTCGAAACTACAGCTCGCAGCAAAACGAATGCCATGGATAGGAGCCCGTCGCACGGACTGAAGTCACGTGCGTGTTCAAGCGTGCGTTAGTAATCACGCTCAAATTTACGTCATACGCTGAGCGAAGAAGAAATGAAACAAGCATATTCTAACAGTCACCTAATCTATACGCATAAAGCTATTCTGGTAGCTTCTCCAATAAGCGCAGGCGCATTCGTCAACCGTGCGGTCGTCATCCCGACCACACGGCCGTTCATAAGCCTTCCATTTCTCGTTTTCTGAAAAGACGATGAAAACCAAATGCGCGTTTTGCGGTATTGCCCCCCCCCCCCTCCCCCTTCTCTTTTCGTGTGGCTCACTCTCTGCTTTGACAGATGCGTGTTTGCCGTTGGCTTTTGAAAACGCGTTGTCGTGCTTCCACCGTCCCCGTCTTCTCTAGCCTTCCCGTCCATTTTCGAAATACCGGTTTGGTGAAAAGCGGGCGCGCGTAAAAGCGAATCCGCTGCTCCTCCTTTTCTTATTTATTCTCTCTAAACATTCGCAAACGCCGCTCCTCCGCACACGCGGCTTGCGGACGCAGCTCGGTCGCGAACGACGCTCCAAGCTCGGCTGGTTGGCGCACGCGCATACGCCTGCGTTGAGACGAAGAAGCAAAAAAAGAAAAGAAGGAAAGAAATGAGTGCTTCCTTCCAAACTGGGAGCTCGATTGACGTGTATGCCGATGCGCTCATTCGTATAGGGAGTCATTTCTGTTGCGAATGTAACTCGACCGCGCACTCCGCATTCGTCGGCGCTAAAACGTCAGAGCAGAGTGCACAGCGGCGTTTTATATGTTGACAACCGACGAAAAGTGGAACCTATGTATACGCGCCGTCGCCGAGGTAGGTTAGCAGCTCGGGTGTCGCAGTGTCAAACTCGCTAATGCCTGTTCGATTCTCGTCCGTTACAACCGCATTTCGGCGCTTTTTTTATTAGTGACGTTGTTGTTATTGGCGTTCAGACTGTGTGAATGCTAGTAGAGTTTTGAGAAGTAAATAACCGTCAGAAGGGGCTTACCAGTTGCTAGGAAGAAACGCCAGGCCTGCGCCGAACACACAGCACAGTCACAGGGAAAGCTGGAACACCGGCCCTTCTAGAGCTTGTGGTAAACTCTCTTGGGGCAACCAAATATTGTAGGAAACTCTATGGGGTAACTAACACAAGCACACTTGCAAGGTACTCACAACGCCATAAATCATAATAATTTTTTGAAGTATTACTTTAGAGTAATGGTAGTTGTAATCACTTTGTGGTCGTAGTGGTAGACTCTGATCGGTTCCGCGACCATTTTCAGCATGATTAATTTGTTCCTCTCGTCAAGCATTGTATTTACGCTGCTGTTCTTTTTTCATTTTCGAAAGTCTGCTCTTAGCCATAATAATTATTGATTCAGAAATACACATACGTTTTTGCTTCGTGTATGAAGTCCAGTAATGAGCGGTGGTGAGCTGTTGTTCTGGTGACTTTAATTTTCGTGGCCTACTCATGGCAGTCTTAGAATGAACTTATTCTTTATTGAAACGAATATTGAGCTCTATGCTGTATGCTTGATTGCAATGAAGGGTACGTCGTTTGCCTTCAATTGTCAAATGGCCCCTAAACCACCCAGAGGGCGAAATTTAGTGGTGGCGTTGCAGTTGTGCACGAGCCTACAGAGAACTCTAGCGGAGTTACACGCCTTTTCTAGTTTCGCTCTTTCTTTCGCTGTGCTGCGTTCGTCGGCTTGTCTGTCCACCTCTCCGAATGCCCTTCCTCAGCGTCCGAAGTGAAAACGCAACGAGCAGGCGCATCTGCTAGCAGATGGGCTGCCGCGGAGCCCCATTTGAGAACCACACGCACCATAGCCAACGCAGATTCCTGGAGGCACATGGACACGTGCGCGATGAAAACCAGGCTAAGAAAACACCATGATCAGCAGCGACAACCACACCGCTGAGCTCTCGACGCACATGATGAATCGCGCACAAGCAAATTGCTCACAGAGTCGTCGCCTAAAGACTTCCTGCCTAAGTGGTGACAATCTGTCGCGGTGCTACTGAGGTGTTCCTGATGCTTAACCAACAGTATTGAAAGTTGGGCGAGTTGGTACTCATTCATGACTTCTTTTGCGCAAAACGTACACGGACACAAGGAAAAGAGAGGCAGACAACACAGGTGCAAACTCACAACTGAGTTATTTTGAACAACGAGCTGTACTTTTATCTTCACGTATAACAAACGCCCCCCACTGGTGGACCCAGGAACACACGAGATAAACCAAAGAAAACTAATTCAGCGCTACGTCATGATAAGAAACAAAGAACAAACAAAATTTTAGGGGGAGTTCACGCATCTGTAGACGGATTGTTGCAAGTGCCTTTCAAGAAGTCGAATTCTTTATCGGACATTGTGACGGAAGCTTGGCTAACACACTTTTCTCCCATGTTTCTAATATGGAATGCTTCAATCAACTCCCTGTTAATTTTTTGCCTGTGAGTTGACAGAATCTTAGTGTCTGTAAAAATTGGTGCGCACCCACAAGACCTGCAATGATCCACCAGATGTGTTCGTCCTGAACTACGTACTGCAGAGTCATGCTCCCTCAACCTGGTGTTTATAGACCTTCCACACTGTCCAACATAAGATCTGCCACAGCTGAACGGAACCTGGTATACCACTGCTGTTTCGCAAGACCGGTAACGTTGGCTGTGTTTCATCTGGCAGCTGTTCTTACTCTGCGTAGTGCCGGACTCCGCCATCTTTCGAAGTCGTGGGCACAACTTTGACAGCTTGTTGGGTGCTGTAAACACCGAGGTTACACCATATCTCGCTGCTACATTCTTCAAGCCATGGGACAACCTATGAACATATGGGAGAACTGCAAGCTTCCTTTTTTCATTTTGTAACCTTCTGGGAATTCTTTCCGTGCCTTTTATCACTGGGATGAGTTTTTTTTGCAAATAGTGTTAAGCAAATGGCTGGGGTATTCAGCTGCCCTGAGCCGGCTTAGCTGGTCCTGAAAGCTGGAACCAACCTCGTACACGCATGACCGGAACAATGAAGACCTTAAAGGGGTACTGACACAAAAATTTTGGCCTCGCGTTCTTTTGCTGCAGTGTGTTGCTGGGGGCCTGTTAGTCATAACACGGCACATCGTTTGATGCAGCGCGCGACAGATAATTAATTACAGGCTCCGCATTACCGACCAGTGTCAGTTTCGGTTTCAAAAACGACAAGCCTCCGGGTGCAACTATCACCACCTAGCGGCTGCAGCGCTCGATCACGTCAGCACACAGAAGTGTGACGCACTTCCGCGCTGTTCGCACCGTCTTCTCGCATTCGCACGCTTGCCGCACGTGCTGCGCGATGTCGTCGCCATCATCGTCCTCGTTGTCGTCGTTCTCCTCATCGTCGTCTCTTGGCGACAATTTTCTTGAGACACCAACAGCGCAGCGGCGAGCGCGTCAAAACAGAAATGGCGTCTACGACGTCATCATAACTTGTTGTACCGGCTACAACGGCTACGTAGGGGAAGTAGGGGGGTCACCTCGGGTCACCTCCGAGGGTGTCAATGCAACAGATGCGGCCTATAATGCTGGATCGCGCACGCGAACTTCAAAATTCACATAAAATGCCTTCCAAGCTTTATTCGCTGTCGATATTTTGCAGATGGTACACGCACGTACACGGAAATCGATCCAGCAGGCTATCTCGGCCGCGAAATTTTGTGTCAGTATCCCTTTAAGCATGAGGATGCTATCGCATTTTTTATTACTTTTGAGTGACTAGATGCGTGGCTCTAACCACTATGCCACGAAGCACAGATCGTCCAGGTGGCTAACGGCGAGCGTTATATACACACCCTCTACCGCAGTACTCCGAGACGGCAGGCGCTGATAAGCATTTCTTCATTACCAGCGAGATGGTGCTAGGAGCGCAACGGGCGCACTTAAGGGCCAACTCCGACGATTTTTCGAGGTCCACGGACCTCAATGAAATTCGCTGGGTACGTTCCTTTGCACGTTTCCGTCATTTATGCCAAATTACAGGCTTGAGCCATGCGCAGATTGTTTGCAAATGAATTGTAAAGATTGTCTGCAAACGCCCTCCTGGCTTCCCACAATTATTGGCAACATTGCGTCTGTAACGTCAGTATTGGGAAGGCGGTGGAAGCGACGCAGCCGAGGGCACCGCTGACTTCGGCGCTTCGGCCGCTACAGCGAGCGTCTGCTGTGCACAAGGCGACAGACAGCGTTGCTTTGGACGGCGCTTCGCTGGTCGTCCCGGCTGTCACAGTTTTCATACTCCGCGCCGGCGTGACCGGCATGCCTTGCACGACTTCCGGTTCGTTCGTAACAACGTCTACGTCATACGTAGACAGTACACTCGGTTGGGTTTCGGTTTCGGTGTTGCGCTTTTTTGCTTATTTAAAATTATTCTCCAATTTGCCGAGTATTTCTGTTATCGGGCCCGTAACAGGAGCTTCTCAGGAACATAAGAGCACCATTACTTTGACATGGCCAAAAAATCGCCGGAGTTGGCCTTTAAAGGCGTCGGCCAGTTCGCCCCGCTCCTGCGAACGCCGTTTCTCTTCGCCCTACAGGGCGTGGACGCATTCGTGCGCTTATCCGAGGAAAGAAGGGAGCTGGAGGGGGGGGGGGGGTGAAGCGGGGGGTTGTCTGTCATGTGCTTTCCCCGCGATGTCCGCGCTGAAGTCACAGAGGATACGAAGGTCCCTTCGCTCACTGCAGCGGCCGCTGTTTGCGAAAGGAGCGCACTGTTCAAACAGAAATAAGTAACAACTGTGACAGTTCGCGCTCGTCCTGTGTGTACCTGTTCGTTCGTTTCGTGCGTCCTGCTTTATGTTTGATCAGCTCCCTTCAAGTGTCGAGCTGTGACGCATGATTGTTCGCGCTCGTCCAGTGTGTGTTCTTTTCGTGCGTCCTTTGCGCTTGAGCGACGCGCTGGAAATTCCGAGCTGGTTTCCGTTCTTCGCGTTACATTCCAATTTGTTGCTATCGCATTTATTGCTTCGCCGTTGCGGCGAAACTGTGACTTTTTTTTCAGCCTCTAGCTGCCACTTCGAGACACGATGACTGCACTGAACCACATAGCTATTGCGACTGTCTTCTCCTATGTCGGCAACTGAAAGCGGCTCCTCAAAGAAAGCTAAGCTGTGCTCAATGCCGGATTCGAAATTGCTGTGCAAATATTTGCACGCCACTTCAACCAATACATCAATATGAAACGGCGCAAGAGAATGATGGAAACAACGACCACGCTCAAGAAACGCCGCATGCGTCCGCTGTCAGCGATAATCGAGATGATGCTTCCGCTTCGTGCCGCTTAAGGGCGCGTCGATCTGAGAAACCTGCTAAATAACTACATGTTCGGCGATGGATGAAGTCGCGTGATCTCAGAAAGAAAGAAAGAAAGAAAGAAAGAGAGAAAGAAAGAGAGAAAGACACAGACAGACAGACAGACAGACAGACAGACAGACAGACAGACAGACAGACAGACAGACAGATAGATAGATAGATAGATAGATAGATAGATAGATAGATAGATAGATAGATAGATAGATAGATAGATAGATAGATAGATAGATAGATAGATAGATAGATAGATAGATAGATAGATAGACACTCGGTGTTCCATTCAGGAAACTCGTGTTTTCCATAATTCCATTTGCGCAATATGTGCGAACGTCAACACTCGGCGAAGTTATGGACAAGCAAGCCTCTTTGTGAATTGTGCGCACCTTAATCGCAAGACAGAGCTGCTGTACGTTACACGCATTGCTAGAATTGTTCCGCGACATTGTATAGGAAGACCTGGCTTTCATGTAGGCAGATGGTGGCAAAACTACTACAGAGCAAAGTCAAGCAATGAAATAGCAATATGATGCCACCAGCTCCACTACTTAACCAGTCTTCGCGACGTTATATCAGTGAAGCTGCTTTTCTTTACTTTGTTACCTATTCTTATTGTCTTGGGGTTAACTCTCCTGATATCTGCAGCAAGCTGTTCATGTAAGCCGTGACGTAAAGAAGGGAGTAAACTTTGGAGAGTAATCACAGAATGCATTAGATGGTGCTCCGGCGACAAGCTGAAGAGCTGCGCGGAGGGAGTTCCGCAACTACATTGAAGTGTCCCAACTGTTAAGGTGCTTGCAGTGCTTCCTCCAAGACTTTCCTCAGATTGAGAAAGAGATTTCTATTCTGAAACAGATGTTTAGAGACGTAGCTTTAACAGAGCGTGCTGTTGGGCTAGTTGGTAATTCGTCATAATGAAGTAACTAGGCGCAACTCAGCACTCCCTCGTTCACGCACACATCCACAGACGCGTATACAGGGTGATTCATTCAGAACTGACCTATTTCATTGGGCTGTACTTTTGTTATAAATTATCAGATTTTAATACGGTTTACGGCAAAAGATTCACGAAGGACGAAAATTTAATGGCCCGCACTGCTCTTTGATGTGCAATGCAGAAAAAAAGAATAAATAAAGAATAACAAAAAACGCGACATTCGGTGGAATTCCATGCAGTGAGGGAGTCCGTACTGTTAAAGTCAGAGCAGTTTGACGTTTCTGGTGGTCATTTCAACATTTGCTGTAGGATAAGTAACTATAAACCTGTATAACCTTTGGAAATCTTTACTAGTCACGTTTCGCATGCTGCACTGTAATCACATTTTTTAACGCTTTATAGGGAACCCAAGCTCAAGTTTACGGCGCGACGACAGCGCCGCGCTGCGGCTTTGGAGAGAAGCTCTGGCGAAACTGGGGGCAGGCGCAGCCGACTCAGTCTGTTTAGGGTGGCTAGTCTGTTTGCCGGCAGCGGGAACACGCGTGGCGCGCGTTGCTCAGTCGGTGCGGGGAACTGAGGAGCCGTGCCGACAGCTTGGCACGCTGAACCGAGAGGCTTGCTGAGCGTAGCTGCATGTCCGCGTTGGCACAAGCGAGGTCCGAAGTATTGCTGTGTCGTTGGCTGCCACAACAGCGCAGACAACACCAAGGCACGCGATTCACGTGTGAAACTGTATCGGTTCCCGGGCATGTCGCACGAGAAATAAAGACAAGCGTGGATCACCGCAGTAAGGAGAATTAAGTATGTCTTAGCTGACAGCGCTGTCTCGCCTTCTGTTCTGGCGGTCTCAATTCATCGCTTTCGTTTGTTTCGACTACCTGAATCGGTACGTAACGCGGCGCATGCACGCAACGACTACAGTAATGATTACTCGCTGCCTTCTCGCATTGAGAAACTGCAGTTACGGTTGTCGGTGAAACAACTTTGTGTTTTGATTCCTCGTGTTCGCGAGACCTACCCGTCGTTGTTGAACTTTCACACTAGTGTTATACCGTTAGCGTTGCGCTGTTGGTTGAATTCAACCGAACTCGGCACATTGTCAAAAGTTCGGCGCCTGCGATTTACGCGTCGGGAAGGCTTCTTTATCACGCCGGAAGGACGCCTGTGCATTTTCAGCAAACTTTGACATCGTTCTGTTGGTTTGCCTTGTTTTTGTCACCTTAATAGGGTGATATATATTTAAGCCGCTAAATATAACTGGCACTTAATACATGCTTTGCAAGTGCCACCTTGCAGTAGCCAGCTTCTGACATTGTGCGATTTTCTAGCCGAGTTCACGCAGCAGGTCTAATACGCATGTGAAGTCGATATCCTCATAAAAAGAGAGTGCAAGCATGACGCGAGAGCCGAAGAAACCAGGCGAGCAGTTCACATTGCTTCACAGTGGTTAAAGCTCAGCTAGCTGCCTCGCGTCTTAATCGGTGGGTGATGCTCCAGCGGCACGGAGGACTTGACACTAACCTCCTCAGGAAAAATTGTCATGGCCGTATAACTTTTTTTTTTTTTCGCACGCTGCAAACGTTTGTTCACGAAAGTACACGGCTGCTATGTAAGCATGCCATATCAAAACAACAATCATATGATTCATAGTCCACAACGCAGAACATCGATAGCGTGTACGGCTTCATTTCGGGGTGCATGTGGACCATTACGTATCTTTAACATGATAGAATGAGACTTATCTCGAGGTATACGTCCTACACGGTGTAATCGCGACTTGGGAAATGCATTTCGCTTTGAGTCGGACATCGTTGTCGTCGATCGTCTGCGCTTCACCGTAAACGTGATTGACGAGCCTTTCTCCTTTTATCAAGTTCGCTTTTCGGAAGTGCTTGTCCAGCTGTGAGATCTTTTTGAACCCGCACTGCAGGCGGTACATTGAGAGACCCGCAAGTGCACCGCGAGAGCTCCACACGTGCATGGAAGCCAGCGGCAGCGCGTTGAAGAGAAGGGAAAACGCGCGTTGTTCTAGTTTCTACCTTTATGCCAGAGATTGCGCTGCCTGTCAAGAGTTGAAATAAGTAAGAGACTGTTAGAGTGGCAGAAAATTAGAGAGAAAGGACAAAAACAAAATTGAAAAAAAAAGACATTCTGCCATAAGGGGCAGAGAACTGGGCTGAGAATTTAAGTTTTTTTTTCTGTAGTAAGATAGATTTAATTGAAGTGGACACACTAGGCTAACACTAAGAAAAAGAAGAGTAATGGTTTTTTTTTTGTCGAGCCTGGTGGCACACTTGTCACCGCCCCGTTATAAAGGGGACGCTCATAGCATCCATCCATCCATCCATGCAACAGCGCCACTAAGCGATGCTTGGAGAGCCTATAGGCTCAAGCCATGCCTCTCTGTATAACATTTCCCGCGGTTTTCGTTATTTCTTGGTTATTCTAGTTTATTTGCGTTGAACGCTAAAAAACCGGACAGGTGATTAAATTTTTGTCCTTCAACAGACTGTATTACTTTCGTCCTTCGCAGACTTTGCCGCAGTCTGTATTAAAATCGGGTACTTTGTAACGATACTGCAGCCCAATGAAATGGGTCAGTTTAAAAAGAATCCCCCTATACTTAAGACTCAAGATTGCGGCGTGTGATCTTGAGTATACATATGCCCTCTGCTACGGCGTGCCTCACGATATTATGGTTCTGGCACGCAAGGTATTAATGTGCAGCGGTGGGCATATCGTGTGCCCGACAAGACATGTTTCAGCCCCAGGGCAAATAAGCAGACAGAGACAGCTGGTCATGTTTCTCAGACATTTAATGCCTCACAAAAGAGTGGGAAGGGGGGTTAAAGTGGCTGGTGATGCAATACATGGGGGATAGGTCGTTTCCCACACATACTTCAGTATAATACATGCTGTTCCTTCCACGTGTGTATATATAGCGATTTATTTATAGTATTTATATTCATAGACAAAAAATTAAAGTCCACACCAGGTAGTCTCGCAATCATTTCTTTTTCCTTTCGAGAAACAACTTGTGCTTGGTAGCGGCTCTTTTTTTTTAAGTCAAAAGTAAAGACAGATACAGAGGACTTGATCCCCATACCATTCAGGGATCGATCAGGCAAGAATCTACAGCTTCACGACGCATTCTATCTCGCTTTTCTTTGGCCGAAACAAACCTAAGCACACTAAGCACGTTCCAGACCATGATTCTCCAGCTCTTGGCCGTCACAACTCTTGGTCCGCACGCTGGCAACAAAGACGGTGTCACTTCCAACCTCACACATATCTCCTGCGTTCAAACACTCTGTGTATCTTTCTACCTTTTTTTTTTCTTTTAACCCCGCTAGATTTGAGGATTGTGCCAGGCAGAGAGCAGCCTTGCCTTGGCAACGGAGGCATCCTGAGTTTCAAAGGCAAGAAAAGGTACATATTGAAGTCAAACTCTCTCTCCAAGAGCAAAAAAGTGCCCCACTCCAAGCGCTTGAAGAGGGGATGAAAGGCCAAGCATCCGTCACACTGCGGAAAAAGGCTTTTTTTTTTTGTCTTTTGTCACTGACGTCACAAACAGAAAAATAGACATGGTCAATGAACGAACAGCTTCTACACACTTGCTAAGGCGACTCGCTTCCAGACCGGAACGGTGGAGGTGGCAGAACGCTGCCAACAAATCCAGCCAGGCCGGAATAAAACAGCCCGTAATGGCGGTTTGTCTCCAAGGTGTGGTGGAAAGGGAAAAATGGGGTAAATGGCTAACCAAGGTTCGCCTAACGAGCCTACAACAACAAAAAAAGTGTATCATCCACGAAGGCAACAAAAGGGTACAGTGTGTGAGAGACATCAGACGGACAACGGCAGCCGCTGAGGCAAAAACAGAAAATTGAGGGAACATGGGGATTCAAACGGGGGAGGAGGGGATTCCCTAGTGCGTCCTAGTGACGCGTCTCACGCCCAATGACTCCTTCTCAGAATCCATCTCAGTGGACTGTACAGCCGTCTCTTGGCTAGAGAAGACCGCCGGCCTCGAAGCACTGAAAACCGGCGGTCCTGCCAGGGCCAGGTGAAAAACAGCCTCACCTCGCCTTTAGATGACGTCACCGCACCCGTGGCCGAGGCTCTCTCCGTATCCATCATCGCCACTTCCCATCAAACTCGGGCTCCAGTATGTCACAGCGGCACGCACACATTTTGTGGACCTTTCCTTCTCCGTTTCTCTCTCTATACTTTATCATCGCACCCTATGAGCGCATCCTCTCTCAGCTTCTTCATCCTCATCGACACCATCGTCTTCTTAGCCGACACGAACCAAGAGGAGAAGGCAAAATGGAAGGTTGAGAGAAGAAAGAACTATGAACGAAGCTTGACGTCAACGTCTGAGACAAAGAGACAGACAGGATACATCAGAGAAGAAAACTGGGTAGACAGTCAATAAAAGGAAAAAAACAGCAACAACAACAATAACAAAAAACCAAGAGAGAGAAAACAAAAACAAACATGGGTTTGCACTTTGTTGAAGTCCATAGTAAAAAATTGTCCTAAGCTTTTGTCTTTTTTGTCGTCACAGTTTGCGTGCGTGTTTTGTATGAGAGTGTCGTGTGTATGTGTGCACTTGTGTCCCGTGGTCGAAACGGCACTGGTTTCATCCGTGTTGATATCCCGCAGGGTCTCATCAAGATCACCACCTTCCTCGTCGCCTCTCTTCTTCTCCATCTTTTTTTTTTAGCTTTTCTTTCTTTTTTTCTTCTCCTTTTCCACTTCCCTGACAATGTGTGACTTGTGCGCCCAAAGAAACACGTTCACATTCAACACTACAGTTGTCGTCTGGCTCCAATGGTTCCTCCCAAGCTCTCTGTCATGCTGCTTTGGTAAGATGCACATCCGTCGTTCCTGGCTCCTTTCACAACAGCTTCACCCTGATCTGTTGGAAAAAAAGAAAGAAAAGAAAACGGAGACTTAGCACGTATGACAGTGACATTTAGGTTAACCAAGGTATAGCTTAACAAAAATGGAGTAGCCAACATGAAAATTCTTAGGCAGACTTAAGAGCATTTAGATGAGATATGGCCCATTTGAAAAATTTCTGTAACCAATGCTCGCCAACTCTACACTAGTAACTAAACTTCGCGATCACCATAACACAGTACACGTGAAACGCAAACCTGATAATGACAGTTTCGGAAAGTAGCGTCATACCTACTTCGAGAAGTAAAACTGATTCAAATACGTTTTAAAGAGAGCGTCGGAAAGCAGTACGTAAAATTTTAAAGGCCATTTTTACCTAAAGAATTCAACTTCGCCCCAGAAATGGGTAGAGTGGTTGCATACAATGCCGCTAGATAACGTACCAATGAACAGCTTACGTGAATGTTGCTGGATGATTACACGAGTAGCGAAAAAAAAAGCCCGATTACGAATTAGTCGCGTAGCTTAAGCAGTGCATACTGCTGATCTACCCTGTATATCCTCTGGTATCGTCTTTATAAAACTGCGATATCCATTTTTACGCAGAGCTTTGTTTTGCAGATATGACGCTTAAGTTTATATTTGTATTCATAGCGATTTTTTGAGATGACGTGCTAATTAGTGTCAAAAATATGCATGCTAAAGACGAGTTGTCTTGACCTTCTTTTTTGAATGTACTGAACAGAAGCAACGACTGGCATTCCAATGATTTCTCTGTTCTCTTTTATATTGAGAGAGAATCCAAAGCAAGAGCTTCCTATGAAAAAGCAATACGATGAACAGCGCCCGTTCAATCTCTTGACCCTATTTGGGTCGAACCAGTTAACATATGTTTATCAGCGTTGTTGAGATACAAGCACTTGAAAGCCTTATACAGGGACAACTTTATTGTGTTTATGAATTCCCCGGCGCACACGACAAAAAGGAAATAAGTGGAAGAGTATCGATGTCCATATCAACAACACTGCGGGACGTTTTTGAGATGCGCTCAAGAAAAACCGAGCTAAGAAGTGTGACGACAAGGCACCACTCCCGCAGCGATCAATACTGGCAAAACGCGAGGCAAGGGAAAAGTGCGAAAATGTCACGGAAATCGTGAACTTCACACGTTCACATCATGTCACGTTCACGTCGTCGACGTCGTTGCTTTCGCCGCGAAACAAAAATAAGAATAACCTGGCTGATTGATTGATTGATTGCTATAGCGGCACTCGTGATGATAAGAATGCCACAGAGGGATTATTTTGACACTCTGGGCTTCCCTTTTCGTCAAACCGATCTCATTCTATTCTGCGCCTACGGGAATGCGGCCGGTAGGGAGTTCGGAGTCGATCCCATGACCTTGCGCTCAGCAGTGACGAGGCAGGTTGAAGTCAGCCGGCAAACACAGTTACTGCAACACTCCGAAGCGTTGCCACAGAACTTGTGGATAGCCACTCGTTAAAAACGCGCTAGAAGATTCCCGAGCTGCTTTGGCATGCTCTGCGCAAGGCGTCCCTTCGTCTTGGCCAAGGTTATTTCTCGACCTTCCAGGCTCGCGCTTGATCGCTCTTTCGTGCGCCGGCCTGTCTAGCTTCGAGGTCGCTTACGCGCGAAGCCGCCGCCGAAGGCTTTGCGTAACCGGCTGAGAAAATGAGTGGGGAAGAGATAAGCCGGCCTCGGGCGAGAAAGACACACAAGTGCAGCGATATGGCGCGAAATTCGCAGCAGCCGCGACAGTTTTGTAGAGCCCCGACGCTAACGACGTTTTCAGGTGCAGATAGAGGTTAACTACACTCGCTTACAACCGAAGAATAACCTCCTCACACAGCCGTCGCTGTTCGAACCAGAGAGAATTTGCACAGACATCCCATCCCATCCAATCACGTGTGCTCATGTCCGTGACGTCAAACACTTTTCGCCAGATCCAGATAGTTGGTGTACCCATTGTTAAAAAAAATCACAGCATATCCACGGAGTGAATTATGATGAGTGGGCGAAGCTGCGGAGGTTCATCGGTAAACCGTGAATCTTCCATGAATTCTGCCCAGTACATCCTTACCGACGTGAGATCGGGCGCGTTTATACTAAAGGTTCGATGAGAGTTATGACGACTTGCAGCTCACTTTAATTTTACATGTACGCTTTGAATTTTCATTGTTTAATCACGCACAGGAGAAATCGCACACACGCACTACCTTGGAGGTCAAAATCCAGTGCCTATATATACGGGGTGGTCAGTGAACGGTTGTGCAGCGCGAGCGGTCGGTTTCAAAGACGATAGTCTTTCTTGGGGAACTTAAACGCAGAAATTTTGGTCTGTCTTTCTGTCTCTCTTTCTGTTTGTCGGCACGTCCCTCGATTCAGCCACTCGGCCAAAGTTGAACCACTTGCACAAGGGCCAGCCATCGTGAACGGCTCACTAGGTTCATACTTGTGTACATGGTTGATCAAAAAGCAAACATTACGCATATCTGAGGCGCAACATCAGTAGGTAAGTATTAGGTTGTGTGTTCCTTTAATAGAAAATACACAGATACGTAATTCTAGAGACTATAGTTTCTTACGCTGCGCTGAAAATGCGACTGCGCCGAAACCACGGAGTAAGATAAGACAGGAGCGCCGACTCCGCTCGTCGGGAAGGGACACATTGTGCAACGCTGGATCTTGCTTTACGGCCTGTTCGCCAGATGGCGCTGCGCATGAAGAAAAGCGGCGGAAGAGAAACGCCGTCATTGAGTGGAGCCGCAGGCGGGAATTCTCTCTGTCGTTGCTATAGCAACGGCGCACGGTCCCGCTTCGCCGCGTTCCCGCGTCTGCTTGCCAACTCGTTTTGTCGTCTGCTCCCCGCATGCTGTTCCCCGCCGCCGCCGTCGCAGGCCTCCGCCAGTCAGCGCATGCGCTCATGAACCAAGGCGTTGAATGATTTCCATGCGCCTCAACAGATGGCGCTACGCGTTGTGATGAGCGGAAGGAGAGGAGAAAGCATGTGGCAAAGCGTGAAGAGGAGCGGAGGAGGAGAGCAAAAGAATGAGTTAGACCGCCGCGTCTGCGTTGCATGATTTGTCCCTAACGAATGCGTGGGGCGGCAGCGGAGTCAGCGCTCCTCTCTCATCTTACTCCGTGGCCGAAACTTGGCTTCCTCCGTGCCCTCTGCGCGAGCTCATTGTTGTGTTTCGGTTTCAGTTCAGTATTGCACTGTACGAGTGCCATGGGGCGCCGCTCTGGCATTCCTGCTTTACCCAGGCGACGTGAATATAAAAGAGTGTGTGGAGAGCACTCGTTGAGTGCGGACGTTTCTTATGCTTCGGCGCTTCGCGCCAAACCGCGTGTTCCGGCTGGCTGGCGTCCCCGCCGGTCTTGCCTGCTGCTGCGCCGGGACTACCAGCCCGCAACACAGCATTCACGTTTCCCGACGTATTGCCAGATCGCGTTCATATCTCACGCAGCGCCTCTTCTATCGTCTTTAGACGACATTTGCAGCGAAGCACGCAGATACGCGGCCAATTTTTTTCAATGAAGACGCTGCCTCGCGACGCTGCCTGCGTCGGCGCCGCAGCGCCGCGAGGCAAGATAGGGGGGGAGGGGGGGGGGGACCGTAGCCATGAGGCGATGCGAAGCCGGAGCACTTCCACGATCGCGTTCCGTTGGCGTTCGTTGAGCATGCTACCGACCTCGCGTCGTGGAACGCGAAGAGGGACGCTACGCGCGTCGCATCTTCCATCTAGCCTGGCCGTTAATTCTCACAGGGCGAGCGGGGAACGCGGTCGACAGGCGGGCGAGAGGGGGGCAGCGTAGGAGAGGAGAGAGAAGGGAGGGGACGCGCATGCGCTCGAGCTCATCGCGGCGTTGCGCAGGAGAGAATTTCGGTATGTCTAGCCCGCGTTTCAGAGGAAGAGTGGAAAGGGGGAGGGGTATGGGAGAGGGGAAGTGCAGAGGGTAGGGGAGAGGGGAATGTGAGAGGGTGAGTGGAGAGGGAAAGGGGTAGAGGACATGGGGAATGGTGAGGGGGAGTGGAGAAGAGGTGCGTGGAGAGGGTATCCGCATGCGCAGTAAGGGTGGTCACGCCGCACACCACCACCACCACCGGACAGATACTACCGTTTACTGCCGGCTGCCGGGAGATACGCCGGACAACGGACGCGTGACAAGGTTAGACTAAGAGGAGCTACGCCCCTAAAACAGGTCACTGACCAATGTCAAAACAAAACAAATTGACGTTTCGGGATCCGTACGGATTCCTTCTTCACAATGTATGGTGCACCCATGTATGGTGTACCCACCTATACATGGTGTACTTAATATATGGTGTACCCACAATGTATGGTGTGTGGTGTACCCATACAGACATGTTCGTGTCGCTGGTTTTAAATCGAAAAATTGAACGTCCAAGTGAATTTCATCAGGGACTCTGACACCACTGGTTAGATAAATTTTACATTTTTTGTAGGAACGACGAGCCTTTTGTTTTCGATATACGCGGTAATTTCGCATTAGTACAGAAAAACAACTTATGGCTCGAAAGGAAACCAGCCTGCACGACTCTCTTACACAGGTGATTGACAAGAGCGCCGCGTTTTTGCAGTCGGAACTTGTACTTATTCCTAGGTTGTAACCGACGACAGATAGACTGCATGCCTGCCCGATATACATGCAACGTGTCGTCAGCGCTGCACACATACATGAATCACCAACAAGGCCGACTTCTGAACCTTTTTGCAATACAGAGAGGAGCGACGCTCTCTTCTCTGGCAGACATCGAAAACAGTACTTCATACGGAATAATCGGCCCCACTAAGAATACGCAAGCACGGATCATGCTAGTTTTAGGGGCGAAGCTCCTTGAGGCGGCACCCATTCGTCCCTCGTAGTCGTAGTAGTCGTAGTGCGTAACCAGTCTTACGCTTTGACCTCGAAGGTGGTGCCGGTGGGAGATTTTTCCTGTGCGTTGTTGAACAATAAAAAATTCGCAGCGTGCGCGTTAACTAAAAGCCGAATTCTTCTGTCTCTCATTCCCCATTAGCAGCCATTGGCATGTTCCAGTAGGAAACGTTAGTAGAAGTAGAAGCGTAAGTGTTAGCTAAAAGCCGACTTCTGTCTCTCATTCCCATTAGCAGCCATTGTTTACCTCCAAGGTAGTGCCTGGTGAGATTTCTCCTGTGCGTGATTAAACAATAAAAATTTTGTTCAAAACGCCGTTGATTGATGAAATAAACCAACGAAAGACGCCAGATGTTTTGTAAAAGCAAAACGAAAGAACGCCAGATATTTCTAAAGCAAAGCGAAAATACGCGAGCTGCTTAACGAAAGACGCCAGATGTTTTCTAAAGCAATGGTTTTCTAAACAATGAAAATTCGCAGCGTACATGTAAAATTAAAGTGAGCTGCAAGTCGTCATAACTCATCGAACCTTTAGTATAAACGCGCCCGATCTCACGTCGGTGATGATGTACTGGGCAGAATTCACGGAAGATTCACGGTTTACCGATGAACCTCCGCAGCTTCGCCCACTGATCATCATTCACTGCGTGGATATGCTGTGATTTTTTACATGACACAGGATTAGCTTTCTGTATGTCTCGAGATGGGAGCGTAAGGTGGTGAAAGAGCGCCGGCTACAGTGTATCGTGGCTATACAACGCGTCGAAGCACGTACCAGCTTCGCTGCAGAGTATTGGCAGCAAGCTGAACGATGTCATTTATTGTGGCTGCAGTATGCAAAGCGAAGTGACAACACATCAGCAAGAATAAAAAAAAAGGCGCCTGACAATAGCCATGCCCGAAACGAACAAAATGAAAGGGGAGACGTCCGTGAGAAGACTCTCTGCCGCCGTACGTACTATACGCATATTTCCCAAGCATCCGCAGTAGGAGCGTGCGGCGATGCTATTACGGTCGCGCGTACCGGTTTTATTGTTACGGCGTGTCCGGCCGCTTTGACGGCGCTCATTAAGTCGTAACCGCTCGGCCGAGCTGGCCCGGAAAGATGGAGCGCGTCCGAAGCGCCATTTTTCCCCGCCAGCACGCACGATAGCACGCCTCTCTCGCATTTTATTCCGCCGCAGTTACACACAGACACAACATTATTATTATTATTATTATTATTATTATTATTATTATTATTATTATTATTATTATTATTATTATCAGGGTGTCGGAACGGAACGAAAACCGAAAACGAAAAACGAAAAAAACGATATTTTTGACCGGAACGAAAACGTAACCGAAACTTTATCTATTATTCCGTTCCGGAGTGAAACCGAAATTTTGTCAATCGTTTTTCGGTTCACGAGAAAACTTCGCAGTCCGGAACAACTGAGCTCATGCAGTGTGAGCATATCTCAGGGTACAGTATTAACGCGTACCTCAGGCAGCAATTCCAAAGCAAAGATATGTTGAAATTGTGCGAAAAACGAAAACAGTGGCAACCAGTGGTGCGATCTTGTACGCGTTACAAAATAAACACGGAGGCGTGGCATTACATCCAGCCGCACGTGACCGCACGGGACCGCACGCGATTGGTCAATGCAGAGCCGTGACGTCTGTCGCGGTTCAAATGGGCCATTCGCGTGCGGCTCAATGTAACGCCACGCCTCCGTGTTTATTTGGAATGCGTACAAGATCGCACCACAGAGATGTTTATATTAACGCAAGTGGACTTTTGAGGGCCTGCCACGCAGGCCAAAGTGGGGAGGGCATTGTCGGCGCTGAAGTTTGTTACAGCGAAGGCTCTTATGAGATCACAACAGCTGATTTTGGCACCATAGTTGTCCGCCGCCGCCCGTGTTCGTGACCACTATCGCGTGAAGTAAGAAAAAAATAAAATGGGAAACAAATTTATAGGATCGGATATCATTTTAACCCGCGCCCCCTGCGTGGCAGTCGAGTCTTCCACCACAGTGCCACGCTGGTGCTTATAACTCCTTCGCAAAAATACTCTATACAGGCGTCATGTCGCGCAAGGAATCGTGTTAACATATGTAATACAGCGTGGCAGAAGAGTAAAACGACAACCAGCCATCACAGAATGCTAATTCCGCAAAGAGTGTGTGGTTTAAAATGCTTCCCACCCACTGCAAAGTGCTCAGCCATAATTCATCGTCATCAGCCACGTCACAAAGCGCACATAATGCCTTACAGATGTTAGGGTCCCTACAGATGTGTAGCGGCTACGACGATTCTCCGAAGAATCACGAAAAATGACATAGTGGGAACTTCGGTACTTCAGAAAAATTACGATGATTTATGGCGTAGTGGGTACCCTGCATGTGTACTTGTATCAGCTGCCCCAAGAGACTCTACCACGGGCTCTACAAAGTCCGCTCTTCCAACTTTCGCTGTGACTGTGCTGCACATTCCGCGCAGGCCTGGCAATCTTTTACCAAAACAGCGGTCTCGCACATCACAGAGTGCACTCAGTGACGTGCTGCTTCTGAGATCGTGCTCACTCCCTTGACACAAAGCACTGAGCCCACTAAAAATCGTGATTGAATTTGGAAAAAATAAATACTATGACTTTGAAGGGTATACTGGTTTGTGCTAGTTGGTAGGAATTCATCGTACAGTTACTTCCGCTCCTCTGAAGAACGTGTTTTACCCTTGTCCCGCTTTGTTAGGAGGAAGGCAAATAACTACATCACAAATCAAATTTTTTTCATGATTACTTTAGCTTCAAATTTTTATTAAAAAAAAACGTTACGAACCGTTACGGAACATTTTTTTTTCGTTCCGGAACAGAAACGGAACGGAACTTTTTGCGGTGGAACGAAACTAAAACCGAAACGAAAAACATTTCGTTCCGACACCCTGATTATTATTATTAACCTGTAAATAAAGATGTATACGGGCAAAAGCAGGAACGTTAACTGGTTAGCTAACCTGCACTAGTCAAAGGGGACGTAGGTTCGTACTTTCTGCCGACACGCACACACAAAAGAAGCATTCAGCATCCTGTCACTCTCAAGCACTCCTGTAGAATAGTGCGTCTCAAACACAGCGGCAACGCTTTCGTGAAAGCGCAGCCTTGTACAAATCACACATACCCGCCACGGTGGTCCAGCTGTTATGGTGCTCGACTTCTGACCCCAAGGTCGCGGGATCGAATCACGGCCGCGGCGGCAGCATTTTCAATGGATGAGAAAATGCCCGTGCACTTTGATTTAGGTGCACGTTAAAGAACCCCAGGTGGTCAAAATTTCCGGAGCCCTCCACTTCGACGTCCCTCATAATCATATCGCGGTTTTGGGACGTTAAACTCCAACAATTATTATTGTTACGCATCGCACATGCAAATACACGAATGCGAAAGAGCAAATCGAAAGGAGCAGGCTTACAAGTGCCGCCGTATGGCGTACGCTAGCGATAGATGACCCGATGTGTTCCTAACCATATGCACGGCTGCATTACAGCGGTCTGCGTACCGGCGCAATGCCCGTCACTCGCTTACGCGCAGTGATGGTGTGCGTATCGCGCTACAAGGCGGAGACGCGTATGCGCTCGACTTCTTATCCGCTTGCCGAGAACGTCAGAGAAATGGACGTATCATATCGGAAATAAATTCGCAAAGCGGAAAGCGAAAGCCACCTCTATTACAAGAAGTACAGTACGTTTCATGGCTGAACAACTTCGAAATTTATACCAACACTATCGTCCACCGCATTTCTATTTTCGAGCAAAGCACGACGCTGTGACATTACTGATATCACTAGTTGTCATGATTACCCGCGACACACTAACCACTGTTCTCTCTTACGAGACTGCTGCTTAACTGAGCCGCGTCTGTGGGTCATTTGCCGTTCGCGATGCTGACGCCACTTACGGTTAGATGAGCGGGTTCGCACATTACAAAGGCGCCGCAATAACTAATAAGGAAGAACACAGTGATAAGCAGCTGGAGTTTCCAGAACCGGGTTAACCACCGCACTACGTCGTAAAAGTGCGCGCTTGAGTAAACGCAGTGACATGCGCCTGGTGGCACATTAACAAATCGCATTAGGTTACTCCTTTTTAAGTGTCTCTGTGTTAGCGAAAGCGCTGGAGATCGTCTGCTAGAAGTCTTCATTGCACTATGAGAAAACAAGATGCCTTGCCGAACAGCTCACATAGCAAGTGGATCATCGCACTTAGCTCGAGTAATTATACAATGAATTCCACATCGAACGTTTTAAACGTACCTAAGCCGACGATGGGCCGCTCAGCCGGCCAACCAACTAGGAGCAATAAATACAAACACAAAAACAGTGAAGCAGCAACTAAAAACAAAGAAAATTAAGAGAAGCAAGTCTGAGAAACTGCAGCGCAGAAAACACTCAGACGGAACAAAAACGATCGTCTGTGTGTTTATTGCTGTATTTTGCCAAAATTACGTATACCAGCAAGCCCAGCTCGCCACTTTAATCAAGAGGGGGAATAGTGGTCAGTCGGCCAAGTAAAGGTGGTATTTCTCAAAGATAACAGAAGTAACAGAAGAACAGATAACGGACAGGTAGATGAGGAGTGGAGACGTAGAGGCAGCCGTGCGAAGCCAGCGCCCTGCCCTTGCCTGGCGGAGAATCTCCGCGCGCGCTGAGTATATGAGCGCGCCACAAGATGGCGACACGTCTCAAGGCACCGGAACACGCACGCTCCTCGAAGAGAAACATCCAAGCCAAGCCAAACCAATCAGCGCGTCAACCGACGCGAGGAAACATGAAATCGATTCCAACGAAATGTATCATGTCCCGCGCGCGCTAAGGCGACCAAAAGAAAACATATATCAAGCGAACCTCCTTCACCGAAGAGTGGCCTCGCGCGAAAGGCGTGTGCTCTGGTAGAAGCGTAAGAACGGGATTGGGAAAAATCGTCAGTGCGATGGTTATAGATTCGGGCTGCGTCAGCGTTGGCAATATTAATTTGTCTAGTTTCCAACAGCAGCTCCACCTGTAAGCACATTTGCCCCGAGCCTACATGATCACAGTGTTGCTCGAAACACGAAAATAAAAAGGAATCTGTTACACACCCCGTCTTTCCACATTGCGTACAAAACGGCAAGAAATGCTCTCTCTCTCTCTCTGAAAAACTACCGTAACTTAAAACAGAAGGGGTCGGATTTAGCCAGAACGGAGACACGGTGTTTGAGATAGTAAAGACTGTGGCGACATTACAGTGATTCCCGCGATAGCTGCGTAAGCGTGTATCCCGTAAGCGTGTATCCCCAACGCCGTCTATCCCGTACGCTCTAAAACAAATACCTTCCTGAAGTAATTTTTCCTTCAGACTGCGCAAGACTGGAACTACCTTGCCGCCCACATCGCCATGTCATCTCACTTTGCCCAATTTAAGACTGCCGTAAAAGCCATATTTTATCCTTGTAAATGTGATCTACTGCTGTTTTTCTATTTTGTTGTTATTGTTGGTTCTGTTTTGCTTTTTTTATCTATCATGTTTCCTCGGGACGAATAAACGAAGGACTTCGACAGCTATTCGCCCCTCCTTCAATCGCACAGCAGCAGCAGCAACAACTACAACAACGTCAACAACAACAACAACAACAACTGTGGCGAAGCAATTGGCACTGTTCAACGGTAGCGCTCTCCAGCGGCTCCTAGTGGGTCGTCCTCTTCTAAACGCCTTTCGCGCTCGGAGCCCGTGCTTTTGCCTTGACTGTCGCCATAGTGCATTGTCGCCGAGTGCCGTCCAATAAACAGCTTAACAAATTGGTGGAGGTGCGCTTACTAGAGTCGTACGCTTACTAGAGCCGAGACCAATTACACTGTCACGGAAAAAGAGTGCCTGGCGATCATCTGGGCCCTTACAAAATTTCGACCTTATTTGTATGGTCGCCCATTTGATGTCGTCACCGATCACCACGCACTATGTTGGCTGTCGTCATTGAAGGATCCCTCGGGCCGTCTCGCCCGCTGGGCACTTCGCCTGCAAGACTACGACATCCGCGTGCTGTACCGCAACGGACGCCAGCACGCTGACGCCGACGCCCTCTCGCGCTCCCCCTTGCCTGACGACAATGCCTCCTGCTCAGTATCTCACACTGCTCTTTCTTCTATCGATGTTCACACCATCGCTACCGAGCAGCGCAAGGATAAATGGATCGCTTCGCTAATAGACTTGCTCACTGATCCGTCGACAACACCAACCACTCGCGCGTTGCGTCGTCAGGCCCACCATTTCGCCATTCGTGACGACCTACTGCACCGACGCAATTACAACGCCGACGGCCGCCAGTGGCTTCTTGTGATACCCCGAAGTCTGCGTGCTAAAATATGCGAGTCCTTCCACTCTGATCCGCAATGCGCGCACTCTGGGGTATCCAAAACTTACCACCGCATTCGACAACGATACTTCTGGCGAGGGATGTACCGCTACGTGCAGAATTTCGTCCGCTCCTGCCTCGATTGCCAACGCCGAAAACCTTCAACGCACGTGTCACCAGTTGGTCTACAACCATTACCTTGCCCTAACCGTCCGTTTGGGCGCGTGGGCATCGATTTGTACGGACCACTTCCTCTGACGTCGGCTGGTAACCGTTGGGCCATCGTCGCCGTTGACCATCTAACGCGATACGCCGAAACCGCTGCCCTCCCAGCGGCTACAGCGCGTGATGTTGCCTCCTTCCTGCTACACCGATTCATGCTGCGTCACGGTCCACCCCAGGAGCTTCTCAGCGATCGAGGCCGTGTCTTCTTGTCGGAAGTCGTCGAAGCCATTCTCAAGAGTGCCATGCTGTTCATCGCAAAACTACTGCTTACCACCCGCAGACGAATGGCCTAACCGAACGCTTCAACCGCACGCTCGGCGACATGCTCTCAATGTACGTCGCCGCCGATCACACAAATTGGGATGCCATTCTGCCCTTCGTCACCTACGCCTATAATACCGCCCCTCAGAGCACTACTGGTTTTTCACCCTTCTTCCTGTTGTACGGAAGGCACCCGTTGCACACCATTTACACGATACTACCCTACAAGCCGGATCCATCTGATTGTGCGCCTATTTCTGACACAGCCAGGCTTGCTGAAGAGTGTCGCGAGCTTGCAAAGGCCTTTACAACGCACGAACAAGAGCGGCAGAAGAGCCTTCGCGGTGGCACCACCACTTCTGAGTCCACGTTCCTCCCCGGAGCGCTCGTATGGCTCTCGGTCCCCGCTTGCGGCCTGAATGTCCAACGAGACGGAATGTACAACGAGACTGAATGTCCAATAGTGGACATTCAGTCTCGTTGGACATTTCGTCTCGTTGGACATTCCGTCTCGGTTGGACATTCAGTCTCATTGGACGTACAGTCTAACAGTCTCGTTGGACATTCAGTCTCGGTTGGACATTCCGTCTCGTTGGACATTCCGTCCCGGTCACAAATTTCACTTTTCCGTTTTCGTTCCACACATCCCAATATTTGCTGTGAAAATTTTCCGAATGTGCCCTAACATTTGCGACGTGCGTGAAAATTCGTTTCTTCGTGATAGGACGTGGCGCTGAGGACTGCGTATTACGCCCGGCAAGAATATATATATATATATATATATATATATATATATATATATATATATATATATATATATATATATATAGAGAGAGAGAGAGAGAGAGAGGAGGAAGAGAGAGAGAGAGAGAGCGAAAGCGAGAGAAAGCGCAAAGACACGAGGGAATAAAATGGGAAACAAGACGCAAAAACGAAGTATTTAAAAATAAGAAAAAAATATTTAAAGAGCTCCCTTTTGCACCCGTTTGCTCGTGTTCATATAACTTGATGCCTTTTCAACAAATCGAGTTGAAAGTTTGCGCTTTTCATGCTTTTGTTATGTGCGTCCTCCCTAAAATATGTACCTGTAACTTTACCACAGTTTAACAATTATGCAAAACCAAATATCCCGGTACCTCACCTTGTTGAGTAATCGATTAGCTTTCAGTTTTTTCTCGGTAATCCGTTAGTTTTTTTTAAAAAGGTAATTGTAATCGCTGACGCTCTTTCACTGTAATGCGTACTAGTCTGTTCCCGACCCAGTTTTTTTTTTTTTTTCACTTGAGCTTCACAGCACTAATATCGACATCATTGGAAGAGTAATAGAAAAGCTCGTGTTCAGGCCGTTTCTGAAAAGTCCTCAAATGATTTTAAACATCATAAAAATGGTTTTATTGTCGCCAACGATTACCTGTATGCTATGTGTTGTAATGAAAAATTATTCACGCGAAGCACTTTGCAAAACGCGAGCAAGATTCGCTACTTCGGCAATAAGCTCAGAAAAAATGAGCAGTTCGCAGCGTGTTCATATAGCCTGATGCTCTCTTGACTGGCCCGGTGCAGCTCATTGCACGTCACTTTAATGTGGTGTGACGTCACTAAAACTTTCGTTACGCTTCCTACACACTGGCGTCGGTGTCAGTCGCGCTAGCGATGGGGCTCGATCGCGAGAATGAGCATTTATACAGACTTTGTAAGTGAATTAAAATATATTCTAAACGTTTGCTGCGTGCAATACTTCGTGCTGAGCGTCCTTGCTTACAGAGAAAGCCTACAGCAGGCTTTTTATAGCCTCAAAATTTGGTGACACCACCTCTTTAACGGCATGGTTTTTCCTAGACCGGCCTGCAGTTCTCTTGTAGCCGAAATGCCATGACATGTTTCCATCAAGGTAGTCAAAATTAAAACTGATATCCCACACTCAGCATGCTTCATAATCATTTCGTGGTTCTGGCGCGTAAAACCCAAGAATTTAATTTTAAAGCAAAATTTCCTCCCTAGCTTCTTCGACCCGCATTCTTTAAGAGGAAAGAAGAATTGTTCTAGGGGCTCGTAGAAAGCCAACAATCAAGCCAAGGAAAGCATAGGTACGTTATTTGTTGATCTTTTTAACAGTAGTGTAATGAATATGACCTAAATTGAAAGGACCTAAATGGGACGAAAAAGTACACTTTCTTTCGGTGGGATTAGAACCCACAACTTTCGCATTACGCGTCTAATGCTCTAACAATTAAGCTACGACGGAGGGCGCTCGTACACTTTGTTGGGTATTAACGTGAGCTTGATCCCTGGGAGTGTTAGCAAGCGCAAATCGTCGCCGTAATTATAAAATTGCGGGTTCGGATCCCACCGTTGGAAAGGGTGTTTTTTCGTCTACTTGGATTCCTTTGCATATGGGTTATAATTATTACATCGCAGTTAAAAAAAGCAACAAATAATGTCCCCAATGTTTTATTTGGCTTAATTGGCTGTTGGTTTTCTAACAAATAACTGAGTCTCTCGAACTATTCTTCTTTCGCACTTTCATAGCAAGGGATTCGTCCTGCCTCGTGACGCTTTCTGGCAAAAATAGTGTTCCACACTCGCCGCCTTAGCTACGAGTGGCGCTGGTAACACTCTCAGGGATTAAACGCAGGTAGATACCGCACAGAGTGGACGAGGGAGCGCCCTCTCTCGTAATCCTTTAAGGGGCTGTGATGTCCGATTTATGACAAACATAAACAGGAACAGCAAAGTATGCAAACAACCAAAATAAAGCATTAAAGTAACATATTCAATATACATATGAAAACTAAGAATACAAAATAGAAATAAACTAACAAAACTTGAAATTATGGTAAATGCAGTAAAGCGAATACGGAAACAAAAATACGACGCCCGACGCCCCAGACAGTCAATATTTGCAAAACACACAAAAAAAATGCGATCTTCCGTTAGGCTATCTTAACCCAATGAATCAGTTGTCTGAGAAATTTCAAACGAGGACACGTTTATCTCTTCTAAATTGGACATTCCGTCTCGTTGGACATTCAGTCTCGTTGGACATTCCGTCTCGGTTGTACATTCCGTCTCGTTGGACATTCCGTCTCGTTGTACATTCCGTCTCGGTTGGACGTTCAGTCTCGTTGGACATTCAGTCTCGATGAACATTCCGTCTCGGTTGGACATTCCGTCTCGTTGGACATTCAGTCTCGCCGGTCACGTGACCCATTGGACATTCAGTCTCGTTGTACATTCCGTCTCGTTGGACATTCAGGCTCTGAATCCTCGGTCCCTACCACTGCAACCGGCCTCTCTTCAAAACTACTGCCGAAATACGAAGGCCCCTACCGGGTCGTCGAGCGCACATCCCCGGTCAACTACCTGATCGAACCCATCGAACTAGCTTCAGACATGCGCCGTCGAGGGCGCGACATAGTCAACGTGGAGCGCCTCAAGGCCTACTATGACCCACTCATAGTAACGAGCTGTTAAGTCGCCGGACGGCTCCCTTTTCCTACCCGGGGTAGTTGTGGCGAAGCAATTGGCACTGTTCAACGGTTGCGCTCTCCAGCGGCTCCTAGTGGGTCGTCCTCTTCTAAACGCCTCTCGCGCTCGGAGCCCGTGCTTTTGCCTTGACTGTCGCCATAGTGCATTGTCGCCGAGTGCCGTCCAATAAACAGCTTAACACAACAACGACAACAACAACAACAACAACAATAGAAAGACGACAGCTGGTGCACGCGTTTGAAAGTACGAACTATTCACGTGAAACATACTAACGAGGAAAGAGCGTAAGTTATGCTGTTTCAAAACAAAAAAAAACCGCATTAAGCTGAGCGCAACGAGGTCAGAAAGCCCATAAAGCGTTGTTGACTGAACAAAATTGGTTTCGCGTTTTATGGGGCACCTTGTACGCGAACCCTTCCGGTCTTTGCTAACTGTGGCTGCTGTTTTGCCGGATAGTTAACACACACACGGGGCAGTTCCCGTACAACCAATCGGCTTTTACTGTTGCAGCCCTATCTGTGTTACTCCTACACATGTACCGGTAGCAGTAATTTTTATTTACCGCTTCAAAGAGCGGAGGCTATGGCAAGAAAAAGCTGTAGTGGCTTTCACTAATCCTCAAGGCGCATCAGAGTTTAGCAGCATCTCTACTGACTTGCGCAGAGAAGAAATGAGCTCATCCTCAGAAAGATATGGAACGAAAAAAAAAAATTATGGCAGCTTTGCACACTAGTGGTACCAAGCCTGAAGGACGAGCAGAGCTGCTTCCTTGTTTCTCTTTATTTTCCTCTTTCTCTATGTTTCTTGTATTTCATATCTATTTCTTTCTACTTCTCGCTCTTTCTATATTTCTGTCTCATTCTTCCCTTTCTTTCCTTATCTATTTATCGCTTCCCATTTCTTTCTATCTTTTTTTTCTCTCTCTCTCCGTTTCTTTCTCTCTATTTATTGCTCTTTCTCTTTCTGTCTTAGGCTCTATTTTTTCTCATTTCTGTGTGTTTCTGTCTATCTCTTTCTCTCTCTGTCTTTCTCTGTATTTCTATCTTTTTATGTCCCTTCTCTCTCTTTCACGTGTTTCCCGTGTTAACACCTCGCTGAGCAGAATTCTCGCTTAACGCGCGCACCTACTGTATTCGGGGCATGCCCAATTCCCGTGGCACATACCCGCCTGAGGATTTTGGTTCGTGTTGGACAGATTACGGCCGCCTTAAAGAGCTCCGCTGCTAACAAGCACAAAAACGCCTTCAACTGCACAATTCGATTATCAAAGGTGCAGTAACACGGTCTTCTTTACATAAGTGGAGACAGAGGGCCCAAGACGAGAGCAAGAACACTGCCCGCGCCTCAGGCATCCCGAATAATTGTCACAACAGCTTACAGCCAGTTTCGGAGCTTATACGCACCACGACCTGGTGACCAGGAAGCGATCACGTGAGAGCCGCGACTGGGGCTTTTGGCAATTGCTCCGATTCGCTCGACTGTCTGCTACACCAGTCCCCACAACGAGAAGCAGCTTAAGTGGCGATCGGTGAGCCGGAGCGGATCACAGAGCCGTCATGTGCTCTCACCATGTCATCATCCTTTGGACGGACAGTATAAGCTCAGAGGCTTGC